>NC_089584.1:123348355-123527217 GCF_019320115.1 Miscanthus floridulus
GTGATTGCGCTAAGAAATGCCAACAAGCATTTCTGGCGCCGTTGCCGGAGAGGGACTTAAAACCTCCACACTTAGAGATTGTGCTAAGAAATGCCAACAGTCGCGTAGCTGAGCGTCGTGCTCCTCCCTTCCGACTCGCCAGCCTAGCGGCGCTGTCCACTCTCTCCCTCGCACTCTCCCTCCCGAGCCCCTCTCCCTCCCGAGCACGGCGGCACGCGCACCCTCTCCATCCCGAGCACGGTGGTGCACCTTCTACCTCCGAGCCCGGCGGCGCCCTTCTCCCCCACAGTCGGTGGCGACGCAGGGATGCTGAATCCGACTGGTGGCGGCACAGGGAGGCCGAACATGACTGATTGCGGCGCAAGGAGGCTAGATCTGGTCGGTGGCGGCCTAGGGGTGGATGCGCCATAGGTGGTGGATCTCCGTTGGGGTCACATGCCTGTGCGGTGGCTGTCTGGAGCAGCACCAACGGCGGTGACGCACGTGGATCCGACGAGCGGTGGCGCTTGGATTGGCTTGGCGGGCCTCGTCGATGGGCACAGTGGGCTCCATCGACCGGCACTGTTGCATCACGCCACACCACGCCGTGACGTGGGAGCAAGACCATGACGACGACCATACCAGAATGTGCGCTGACACCAGGACAAGACGACCTTCCTTGGAAGCCAAGCTTACTAGTTTCTCCCTCCTTCAGGCTCACGACCACTTGGTCGGGAGAACCTCTCTCTGTATGTAACCTGGCCCCCGGACTCTATATAAGGGTGGTCAGGCCTCCCATCCAGGGGGATGGACTCTCGAGACTTTATTCGGGTATCCGTTCTCCTCACTCCTCACTCCTCCTATCTCCTTTCCTTAGCTTACACACCCTATTGTAAGAACTTCAGAGCATTCAAACGAGGAACATGCACTCGAACTATATCTGACACTGGACGTAGGGCTTCGGCACTCTCCTATACGCAAACCATGAAAACCTAAATCTAATTACGTCACAAATTTTACAGGATTCATCCAAAAAGACATAGCATACCCATTAACTAACTTTTTTGAGCAATCTCCTTCAAAAAAATGAAGATCAAAATCTCCCAACTTATGGTTTGCAGTTCTTGGATCTCCAAAGACGCCAACAATGGTGTCTTTGCTCAGAGGAAGAAGAGTACTTATAAATTATTTGCTCCGGCAACTTTTAAAGGCACCGCCAGTATATATAAATCCTATATTTATACCGACGATCAATTAAGCTAACAGCTATTATAGATTTAATTTACATTGGTGATCGTCTTAATTGCACCGCCGATATAAAACTATGATTTATACTAGCTTTGCCTTAAAAAACGTCATGCTGACGG
Source organism: Miscanthus floridulus (assembly GCF_019320115.1). NCBI lineage: Eukaryota > Viridiplantae > Streptophyta > Magnoliopsida > Poales > Poaceae > Miscanthus > Miscanthus floridulus. Next base: position 123,349,702 of record NC_089584.1, read on the forward strand.
TTTATAATCATGAGCCCACACTTTTGTGCCTGCTTTATGAACCACCGATGGAGAAAAAAAAACATGGCATCAACAAAATTGTTTTTGTACTCGGTGCCGGAAGCAGAAAGTGAAGCCGGCATCTTACCAGTCGAAACATAGCCTGTAACTGTTTAGATGCTCATCACAATATTTGCGTATAAAGATGATACGGTCTATCTTTGCAAGAGTGCACCATAAAAGCTCACACAAAAGCCAGACATGGAGTGCCATGTAAAATTATACTCCACTTAGGATACTCACGAGTGGCATAACGTCAGAATCACCCAAAAAAACGTGACGGAGGTTAATCTAGGCTTATTATGAGTACTCCACCAAGAGAAGAAATTGCATCGTTGTCACATTGCCTTTAATTTTGCACTTGAAAGATACAGCAATGGCCTGTCTATTCGGTGGCTCGGTGCACCTGGACAGTAACAGTCTTGGTACGGAATAGCAGAGATAGCCTAACACTGCGGATGCTGGGACAATTGACAGGCATGGTGTGCGCTCACGAGGCATGAGTAGCGATGAAAACGGTATGGATAATTTCCGATCGTATTTGAAACCGAATCTGTTTAGAGGGGTTAAGATCTGTTCGTATCTGAGTTCGGATATCCAACATCCGATACCGTATCCGTATTCGAATACTCAAATCCCATATTTATGATGTCGATATCCAATCGTATTCTATCCGACATAGTTGACACTATCCGTATTCGAATCCAAATCCGAACAAAAATATAAAAATAAATATAATATCGGTAATATCCGTCCGTATCTGATATGTTTTCATCCCTAGGCATGAGCATGGGGACGCACTGACGCAGTGCCCCGTCCAGCACAGCAGTTCTGTCCTACACGCACCGTTTCAGCGCACGGGGCAGGAGGGCACGCTGTCGCTGTGGTGGCACACTGGCACGCGCACTCCTCCTTCCTCCGCGCCACGCTGTACGGCGCCTTCATCGTCCGGCCGCCGAGGAGCGGCAACGCCTACCCCTTCCTGGCGCCAGACAAGGAGGTCCCATTCCGCCATACGTGCTCGGTAACCGCTGCTGTACTGCATTCTGGACGGCCGCTTGGCACTGCCGGCCGCGCCGCTCGTGCAAATGTGATAGCTCGTTGAGTGTGGACACAAAGAAGAATCCCATGTTTCTTGTCTCTGCTCTCTCTGGATGAACAGGCGAGTGGTGGAACCGGAATATGTGGTTGACCCTGACGAGTGCGCAAGCACGCAAGCACGTGTGCATCGCGTCATCGATCACTGTGAAATTGTAAATTGCTGTACCAGAGTATATTCCTTTCTCTGGTTGCTATCTAAGAATAAGCTCTTAACCAGATATTTAAAAAGAAGGGTGTCGATGTTTTGGGTCTGGCGGATCCTCAACCCACCAGTGAAAGTGTACTGCGTGCCCCTAATCCCGGATGGTGATGCAAAGAGACACAAGGTTTATACTGGTTCAGTCAATAGGTGCCCTACGTCCAGTCTGGGAGAGTGGTCTTGTATTCCTTGCACCGAGGTGGTTGTAGTAGGGGTTTACAAGTTGGGTGAGAGAGGGAGCTAGTCCCAGGTCTTTGCGTGGAGTGGCGTGGGTTGCTTATGCGTGTGCGTTACAGAGCGTCGTGTGTCGCTTGTCTGTGTGTGTCCGTGTTTTTACTTGCCCGTCCTCTAGAAGCGGCCCCGGTCACTCCCTTTTATGGTCGAAGGGAGGCACGGGGGCAGTACATGGATTTGCTACGTGACGTTTTGTGAGCAGAGGCGGCATGTCCAAGCCCTGTAGCTCGTCACTGTGGCGGCATGGTCGGTGGAGCGGCCTTGTCCTCAGTGCACTGGAGCGACGTGCCGGTCACGCCTGATCCTGTGCGACGTGGGAGCTCCTGTGGCTTGGCGTAGGGTATAGTGCGTACTGCAGACGACGTGTCGGTCACTGTATGTTGACAACGTAGAGAGCCGAGGCCCAGTCGTGCCGAGGCTGAACCATTGTGGGGGGCTCAGCGGGCGCGAGTCCCGAGGCTACAAGGACCCCAAAGCGGATAGCCGAGGCTCGGAGGGAGCAGTTGGTCTTGTATGCTGATTCTGAGGCTACAGGGACCCGGACATGACTCTCCATGCCGCGCCGTCCTTGGAGCAGGGGTTAGGTAGCACAGTGCAACATGGGTGTCAGCCGTGGGCACAGTGCCGAGCACAGCAGCCGGTAACCCCTGCCCCGTCCTGTCCCGGACGGCATGGCGTCGATGTGACTCATGTCTCGTCGACCACTCCGCTATATCGAGCCGTCGTTCGGCTGACGTCACGGGAGTGGTTGAACGCGTTAGTTGGTCATGACGTCCTTGTCCGAGGCCTTATGCGCGGAGCCTTGAGCGAGGCGGAGAATCGGTACCTCGTCCGAGGCCTTACGTGCGGGGTCTCGAACGAGGCAGAGAATCGGTACCTCGTCCGAGGCCTTACGTGCGGGGCCTCGAGCGAGGCGGAGAATCGGTACCTCGTCCGTGTCCGTACGTGTGGGGCCTCGAGCGAGACAGAGAATCGGTACCTTGTCCGAGGCCTTACGGTTTCATTTTGGGCCGAGCCCGCTTCGGGTGAGCCCGGATATTGTTCGAGGTGGGCCGGGCGGTCCAGCCGAGCCTCGGATAAGGTGGGGGTTTGCTGGTGGTTGTCTCTTAGCTTCGATTTTTACGAGGTCTAAGCGATTTTTCAGTTCTTGCTTAGGGGACCCCTTTTTATGGTACCCGACAGTAGCCCCCGAGCCCCGGGGAGAGTGTGAGCGCTCTCCCTGAGGTTTTGACGAGACTTGGCTCGTGGCAGCTCCTGGCGGGATGGTGTTTCGTACTCGAGGCTTCGGTGGGTGTGCGCGAGCGCACCCGCCGGGTGTAGCCCCGAGGCCCTAGAGGAGTAGATTTGTTCCTCTAGGGGCTTTTCTCATGTTGAGTGAGGGTTTTATCGCGTTTACCGAGCCCACGAGTGCGAGTTTGGGTCGCTGGGCCTCGGCTTATTTGCAGGAAGAGCCCCCGAGCCTTTGCGCAGAGCAAGTGGGAGATCAGGAGTTTCTCTGTCTTTTTTGTGCGGCCCTCATGCATCCTTTTCGTTCGGAAGGAGGGGTGGAGTATGCTAGGCTACCCTCGGTGGGCGCGAGCAATGACACCTCCGGTGAACTGTTATCGGGTAAGTCCAAGTGGAGGCCCATGCCCCATTCAATAGGGGTCGGCAAGTGGTCCCGAGACGTACTCCAAAAGTACCAGAGGGCTTCTCAAGTGGGTCCCAGGGCCATTCGATTGGCCCCGGGGGCTCGGTGCCTCCCTACGGTGGGATCCCATTTAGAGACCTCCCTGCTGGTCTCAGACACGACTTAGGGCATCCCAAGCAATTGCTTGCTTGGGCCTCGGCCATGTACAGGCTCGCCCATAGTCATCCCTAACTCTGTTTGTCCTAGGGTGACTGTCGAGATCCTCGGGGGCCCAGCCTTTGAACTCCTAGACCGTAACGGGCTCGGTGCCTTTTATAGCATTTTGCCGAGTCCCCGAGTGCGAGTTCGGGTGGCTGGGCCTCAGCGTGTATGCAGGAAGAGCCCCGAGCCTCTACACGGAGCAAGAGGGTGATCAGGAGTTTCCCTGTCTTTTTTGTGCGGCCCTCATGCATCCTTTTCGTTCAAAAGGAGGGGTGGAGTATGCCAGGCTACCCTCGGTGGGCACGAGCAGTGACACCTTCGGTGAGCTGTTTTTGGGTAAGTCCAAGTGGAGGCCCATGCCCCATTTGATAGGGGTCGGCAAGTGGTCTAGAGACACACTCCAAAAGTACTAGAGGGCTTCTCTAGTGGGTCCTAGGGCCATTTGATTGGCCCCGGGGGCTCGGTGCCTCCCTACGGTGGGATCCCATTCAGAGACCTCCCTACTGGTCTTGGACATGACTTAGGGCATCCCAAGCAATCGCTTGCTTGGGCCTCGGCCATGTATGGGCTCACCCATAATCATCCCTGACTCTATTGTCCTAGGGTGGCTGTCGAGACCCTTGGGGGCCCAGCCTTCGAACCCCTAGACCGTAACAGGCTCGGTGCCCAGTTCCTTAGTCTAAAAGGAATCGGGTGGGGGGATATTTCCCTCCTGTCGGCTGACAACGGCGGGTGCACCTTTTGAGGTGGTTCCTCGGGGAGACAGAATGGCACCTACTATTGCTGTGGTCGGATGTGACGTGACATCTGCGGATGGTATGTTACCGTGCGCGCGATTAATAAGGAAGAGGTGGATGCGTGTGCGATTTAGTCGGATCTGGATTAACTGTGCCAGATCTGCAGGAAACTTCCCCGGTTTCATCACCTATCCATTTTGCCCCCTTTCCTTCCTCATAAATATGTGACGAGCCTCACCCCGCCCCTCCTTACCTTGCCTGCCTGCGTTCATCCTTTCTGCCCTCGAGCGGTTGCTAAGAACAGAGAGCGCCGGGGAGAAGAAGGGAGAAGGGGGAAGAAGAGAGGGATAGCAAAAGCTCTCCTTACTACCGTAGTCGCATTCTCCACCGCATCCATGGCCGGCAGCGCTGTTGTCGTCCAGGTGGATCCTTGGGGTCCGTCCGATGTGTCCGCGGTGACGCTGCAGTCGCTCATCTACGACGGCCACCTCCGCCCAGTTACCGACCCCAACAGGCCGGAGTGGATTGCTCCAGGGGGCGAGCCAAAGCCGAGGCCACACGATGGCTACATCGTGAGCTTCGTGGTGTTCCACGAGCACGGTCTCGGCCTGCCGGTAGACCAGTTCATGCGGGCTCTTCCGCATTACTATGGCGTGGAGCTCCATAACTTCAACTTCAACTCCATCACACAGGCGGCCATCTTCGTCGCCATCTGTGAGGGGTACCTAGGCATCGCCCCCCACTGGGAGCTGTGGCTTCACTTTTTTTGGACGGGGCTCAACACCAAGCCAACAGGCACGCCGGGCACGCGGAAGGCATTGAGGGCCGGTGGCTGCACTCTCCAAGTGCACCAAGACAGACAACCCTCCTACATCCTGACGTAGCTCATGTCATCCAACCGCCACTAGTACAACAACTGGTTCTACCTCCGCAATGATGACGGCGGGCTTCCCCCTATACCGGGTGGGTTGTGGAGAGCTAGCTGGAGAGGTGGAGGTATGGCGTCCCGGTGGTTGATCAGCTCAAGCAGTAGCCGCTCCTGAAGGCGCTGAGAGGCTGCGCAGCTATGGCCTTATGGCGGCCATGGTCATGGTGGCGTTCCACCGTCGGAGGGTGTTGCTGCTGATGGCTCGGCGGCAACGCCTGTTCGAGATGACATCGGCCGAGCCGATCGACGGCATCTGGTTGTCCGCCGTCACCCTTTCCGACAAGGAGGTTCTACGTCGGGTGAGGGAGATGGTGGAGGGGCGGTAGAGGAGCAGTGAGTTGGCCCCATTCCTGATGCGCCCATCGTGGGGGTACATCTCTCTGGTAAGTCACGCGACACTATGGCCCCCGAGGCCTCCTTGCTTCTTACATTTTCCTGTTCCCTTATTTGCGTTCGCCGTTCCTTCAAGGGATGAGGGATGTGTGAGCCTCCCCGCTGCCTGTTCCTGAGGATGCAGAGCGGTGGGCGGTGAATAGGGCGCATGCCGAGGTGTACAAGGAGAGGAAGGACGCCGAGGAGGCAAGGCGTAAGAGGAAGAACCTTGAGCATGATGAGCTGGAGAAATGTCGCCGGCAGCAGAGGCACGACGGTCTCCCGGTAGAGCTATCTCCGTCACTGTCGTTGACGGATTCCTTGAGCGATGACGACGAGAGAGAGGTGGGGCGGGGTACCCTAGACCATCTCACTAACATTAGGGGAATGGTGCCCGGGGCGTTGGCGAGCGGCCCGACGCTTCCAGGAGGAGGAGAGGATGCCTTAGGGCCGGCGATCGCCCGCCCCAGGGCCGAGGCCGACACGCCCGAGGCACAGGCATTAGGGAATCGCATCGTTAGCCCAGTGGGCTCGATGGTGGAGGTGGAGTAGGCGACAGAGGAGGTGACCCAACAGCCTCTGTAGAGGGTCGAGGGGGCATTGGGGTCCAGCGAGGGCCGACCGACACCGATGGACACGGGGGCCGTGCCACCGCCGCTGCCACCACCGTTGTAGAGGATGAGGGGCATAGTGCAGAAGCTATTGTGTCCCTGTTCGAGGTAAGTGTTTTGACAGTAGAGTTTGCAGCATCTCCCACTCATTCTTTGGTCGCATGCTGACTTCGTGAGTGCTTTGCCTTCAGCTGGAAGCATCAGGCGGAGGCGCCCATCTTGGCGCCACATAAGGCGCTCAAGGTGAGCACCAGCTCCACCGCCCGATGGGTGGTGGAGGCGCAGGCCGCCATACAGCATGGCGCGGCATCGGCCAGGGCCAACCCGAAGGAGCCGGTCGCTCAAGGAGAGGCTACTAAGGCGGCCATGAAGCAAGCAGGGAGGGAGGCGCCTATGCCCTATGAGGCCAAGGCCCTCGAGCTAGGTGAAGCCAAGGTGCCCTCAATCGCTGAGGCCACCGAGAGCGAGGCCGAGGCCATTAGGACCTCCGGGGCCGAGGTGGTGGATGTCGGGGCTCCTAGGACCAATGAGGCTGAGGTGGTGGAGGCTGGAGCTCCCGAGACCACCGAGGCCGAGGCAGTGGAGGCCGGTTTGGGCACGGCGGAGCCAGTGGCCTAGGATGCGAAGATGGAGGCGGGGCAAGCCTCGGTACCGCCCCTAGTCCAAGTCCTGCTGCCATTATAGGAGAGCGCCTAGGAGATGGAGGTTCATTCGATCTCCTCTGATGATACTTCCTGGGGGAAGGGGGTGGCGGATGTCGAGGCGGCCAGCACAGTGGAGCAGCTAGCTCTGACTTCTAGCGAGGGAAGCTCGACCCTCATGCGGGTACAACCCAAGCCCCGTGGGTGGGATCACCCGCGTGTCTTGTGGCAGAGCCAGGATGACCCTAAGGGGGAGCCTCTCTTCGCCCTTGAGGATGTGGCTGAGGGGGGGCGCTGGGGCTCCTTTGAGCAATTCTACCAGCTGGCAGAGCGGTCGCTGTGGACAGCGCTGTCCATCGTGGCTGACGATCTGCCCGGCGTTGCCTAGGTGCACGCTTTCTTCCCTTGTGTTGTGTCATCTTTTTTGCGAGTTTTGTCACAGTGCTTGACGTCTGTTCTGCCTATCCAGGAGCTCAAGGCCTGATCCCTCGGGAAGTCGATGTTCCTCCGGTGGGAGAGGGACATCTGGGACCAGCTCCGGTGGCAGAAGGACTTGCTCGCTCATGCCAACGAGCTTCTGATGGCGTGGAGCATGAAGGTGGAGGACCTCCGCCTTCGCTATGCTGATACAAAGGCCGAGGTGGCCACGGCTCGGGAGCAGGCTGCCCCTTTGGCGGCGTGGATTAAGGAGCTAGAGGAGGAGTTGACCCGGGTAGCCAGCGAGCGGGACACCTTCCGGTCCTGGGCCAAACAAGCAGAGATCTCTGCCAAGGCCATCGCTAGGCAGCTAGGGGTGGAGCAGGGTGTGCACCTACTAACAAAAGGTGCCCTGGCAGAGGCCCTCAAGGTGGCCGAGGCGTCCCAGGTCGAGGCCTTGGCCTAGAAGGAAAAGGCCAAGGGTGAGTCCTGTTGAACCGCGCCCCTTGTTTTATTTGTTTTTCTTGCGTTCGACCCCTAACTCCCTGATGTGACGTAGAGCTGGAGAGGGAGGCTTCTAGGGCGGCCGAGGCCTCTCGGGTCGAGGTCAAAAACTGGAGGGAGAAAGCTGAGGGTGAGTTCCATAGGCTTGCGCCCTTGTTCGGCTTATTTTGTTTCGTGCTTAACCCCATCCCGTCTATCTTGGCGCAGGGTTGGAGAAGGAGGTCACCCGGGCAGCTGAGGCCTCCATCACAGTGCAGGCAGTGCTTGATGCTAACATCTAGGAGCACAACACACTGTAGAGTACCACCCATACCGCCTGCGAGGCCCTGGAGGTCGGAGGGGTCGAGTCGGGTAGCTCCCTCAGGAGCCGCTTGGTCGCGTTGAGCGGCCGAGTCTGCGAGCGGCTTCGGGGGGCGCTACATATGGGCGTTAAGCGTGCCTTGGCTGTCGTCTCCTCGCACTACACCAGCGTCAACCTCGAGGCCATCAGCGATGGTTACATCATGGCTGAGGATGATGAGAAGGCCGAGAAGGAGGTCATGAAGCTAGTGGAGGCGGCTAAGGCCCCTGGCATGACACTGGCTAGTCTATTCGAAGAGGAGGTGGTTCCTCCCACGCCGACCGCCGACGCTGGCGACCCTGAGTTTTGACCTAGGCCAAAGGGGTCATGTAAATAGATTAGGACTTACATCATCATACCATAACGCTTGTGGCCGTCGAGGCCTTTTTAAAGTACTTATGCGTGTACGCTTTTTAATCATTTTTATGGTATTTCTGAGCCTCTGTCCTTTGTCTCGTCTTTGGACATATCTCTTGCAAAAAACTTCCTCGGAGCCTAAGCTACCCCTCGGGCAAAAGGTGGTGAGGGAGTTGCCGTAGCCCAGAGGCATAGGCTGTCTCATGACTCGGCTGGCCTTTTGGCCCTGAGACAGACTTTCGGTTCTTAGGTTTTTTACAATCGATTTGCCAGAGTACACGAGAGAGTTTGGCATAGAATTTTTTTTGAAAAACGACTAAAAATGGTGACTGGGATTTAGGGGGGGTCCCCCCTTCTAGCCCCCGAGGGAGGCTCGGTTCTGCAGAGGCAGAGCCGAGTCTTGTTTGAGCCCTGCGGTGGGCACCTCTGTAGAGGTAGAGCTGAGTCTCCCTTATAGCGTTATCGTAACATTGATCCCCCATCGATGGGCTCGGGGGGTTTCTTGAAAAATTAGAACAACTAAAGAACGTTTCTTTATTGTATTTCAAGAAACAATGTATACAATGCTTGACAATTTAAGGGTAGAAGCAATGTAGCTATTCTCTGTTCTAAGCGTTGGTGAGGATTTCGCCCTTCTCGTTGGCTAGCTTGTAGGTCCCGGGCTTTAGCACTTGGGCGACGATGTACGGCCCTTCCCATGGCGGGGTCAGCTTGTGGCAGCCCTTTTTGCCCTGCCTCAGTCTCAGCACCAGGTCACCCACCTTCAGATCTTGGCTTCGAATGCGCCGGGCTTGATAGCATCGTAGGGCTTGCTAGTACTTGGCCGAGTGTAGCAGTGCAACGTCTCGGGCTTCCTCTAGTTGGTCGAGGGCGTCCTTGCGTGTAGAGCGGTTGCTCTGCTCATTGTAGGCCTATAGCCTCGGGGAACCATACTCCAAGTTAGTGGGGGGGATGGCCTTGGCTCCATAGACCAGGAAGAACGGTGTGAACCCCGTGGCTTGGCTCAGGGTGTTCCTCAGGCTCTAGATGACCGACGGGAGTTTGGCAAGCCATTTCTTGCCAAATTTCTTCAACCAGTTGTATATTCTTGGCCTGAGGCCTTGTAGGATCATGCCATTGGCATGTTCTACTTGGTCGTTTGTCCTAGGGTGTCCTATGGCCGACCAGGCCACACAGATGTGGTGGTCGTCACAGAACATTAGGAACTTGTTGTCGGTGAATTGTGTCCCGTTGTCAGTGATGATGGTGTTTGGAACCCTGAACCTATGGATGATATCAGTGAAGAATAGCACCGCTTGCTCGGATTTGATTCAAGTGATCGGACGAGCCTCGATCCACTTGGAGAACTTGTCGATTGCTACTAGCAAATGGGTATAGCCCCCGGGGGCCTTCTGCAGAGGCCCAACAATGTTTAGCCCCCACATGGTGAATGGCCATGTAATGGGGATGGTCTAGAGGGCTTGGGTCAGGAGGTGCGTCTGCCGCGCATAGTACTGGCATCCCTCACAGGAGCGTACTAGCTTGGTGGCATCAGCAACCACCGTTGGCCAGTAGAACCCTTGGCGGAAGGCATTTCCGACGAGCATCCGAGGCGCTACATGGTGCCCGTAGGCTCCCACGTGCAAGTCCCAAAGCAGGGCCTGGCCTACCTCGGTGGTGATGCATCATGGGAGGATGCTAGATGGGCTTCGCCTGTACAACTCGCTGTTGCTGAGGACGTAAGTTTTGGCTCATCGCGCAAGCCATCGGGCTTCGGTCCTGTCTGTAGGAAGCTCTCCTTGAATGAGGCAATCAAGGAACGGGACTCACCAGTCCATGCCCTGGTCGGCCTCGGGAGGCTCCATGTTGATTTCCATGGCCTCGGGCTTGGTCATAGGGGCCTCGGTGATAGAGGGGGCCTTGGGCCCTACGGTGGGCTCGACCGGTGGGCCCTCCTCTACCGCCGAGGCATAGTCAATGGGAGGCTTGTGGAGGTCTCTGGTGAAGATGTTCGCGGGGACCAGGGCCTATGTTGATGCCATCTTTGCTAGTTCGTCAGTGGCCTCGTTGAATTTTCGCTCAATGTGGTTGAGTTCGAGACCGTCGAACTTGTCTTCTAGGTGATGTACCAACTTGCAGTATGCCTCCATTTTGGGGTAATGGCAGTTCGACTCCTTCATCACTTGATCGACGATGAGCTACGAGTTGCCCCGTATGTCGAGACACTATACTCCAAGTTCGATGGCGATCTACAAGCCATTGATGAGGGCTTTGTACTCGGCTGCGTTGTTGGAGGTGGCGAAGTGGAGCCGAATCATGTAGCGTATGTGCACTCCGAGGGGTGAGATGAAGAGCAGACCCGCACCTGCCCCGGTCTTCATCAGGGACCTGTCAAAGTACATGGTCCAGCATTCTGCCTAGACTTGAGCAGGTGGTAGTTAGGTGTCAGTCCACTCAGCCACAAAATCGGCCAAGACCTGGGATTTAATTGCTTTCTGAGGCGCAAAAGACAGGGCTTCCCCCATGAGTTCGACGGCCCACTTGGCTATCCTACCCGAGGCCTCCCGGTTCTAGATTATCTCTCCAAGGGAGAAAGACGACACCACAGTCACTGGGTGGGACTCGAAGTAGTGATGCAGCTTGTGTCTAGCCAAGACTAGGGCGTAGATTAGTTTCTAGTTGTGGGGGTAGCATGTCTTCATCTCAGAGAGCACCTCACTGATGAAGTAAATAGGTCATTGGATGAGTAGAGCGTGCCCCTCTTCCTACCTCTCAGCCACTATGGCCGCGTTGACCACTTGGGTCGTTGTAGCGACGTAGAGTAAGAGGGCCTCACCCTTAGTCAGCGGCACCAGGATGGGAGGATTGGTGAGCAGTGCCTTGAGCTTGGTGAGGGCTTCTTTGGCCTCAGGGGTCCAAGAAAAGCGTTCAGATTTTCTCAAGACGCGGTACAGAGGCAAGCCTTTTTCACCAAGGCACGAGATGAAGCGGCTCAGGGCCGCAAGGCATCCCATAACCCTCTACACTCCCTTGAGGTTTCGGATTGGTCCCATGTTGGTCACGGTCGAGACCTTCTCTAGGTTGGCCTCGATGCCACGCTCCGAGACTATGAATCCCAAGAGCATGCCTCGGGGGACCCTGAAGACACACTTCTCGGGGTTGAGCTTGATGCCCTTCTCTCTGAGGCATTTGAAGGCTATTTCCAAGTCGTTGATGAGATCACCGGCCTTCCTGGACTTGACCACGATGTTGTCCACATAGGCCTCGACGGTTCGCCTGATGTGCTCGCCAAAGACCTAGGTCATGCACCGCTGGTATGTGGCCCCTGTGTTTCTGAGGCTGAACGACATAGTCACATAGCAGTACATGCTGAATGGGGTGATGAAAGAAGTCATGAGCTGGTCAGATTCTTTCATCTTGATTTGATGGTAGCCAGAATATGCATCAAGGAAAGATAGGGTTTCACATCCCACAGTGGAGTCGATGATTTGGTCTATTCGAGGTAAGGGGAATGGAACTTTTGGACATGCTTTATTCAAACTGGTGTAGTCTACACACATCCTCCACTTCCCATTTTTCTTCTTAACTAACATAGGATTAGCTAACCACTCCAGATGGGATACTTCCTTGATGAATCCGGCCGCCAAAAGCTTCTGCACTTCCTCGCCGATGGCCCTGCGCTTTTCCTCGTCGAATTGGCGCAGGCGCTGCCTCACCAGTCTGGAGCCATCCCGGATGTCCAAGGCGTGCTCAGCGACCTCCCTCGGTATGCCCGGCATGTCCAAGGGACTCCATGTGAATATATCAGCATTCGCGTAGAGAAAGTCGATGAGCATGGCTTCCTATTTGCTATCGAGGGTGGTGCTGATCCTTAGTGCCCGGTCATTGGAGCAGGGGGGTCGACCGGGATGAGCTTGATGGCCTCTGCAGGCTTGAAAGTCCTAGCACGATGCTTGGAATCAGGCGCCTAGCTACCAAGTCAGTCGAGGTTGACGATGAGGGTCTCGGCCTCCACAAGAGCCTTGGCGTACTCGATGCATTCGACATCGCAGTCGTTTGCATGCTCGTATGTGGACTCGACAGTGATGATGCCATTGGGGCCCGGCATCTTGAGCTTGAGGTAGGTGTAGTTGGGGACCGCCATGAACTTGGCGTAGCACGGCCACCCTAGGATGGCATGATAGGTCCCCTTGAACCCAACCACCTCGAAGGTGAGGACCTCCTTGTGGTAGTTGGAGGGAGTGCCGAAGCAGACGGGCAAGTCGATGCACCTGAGGGGATGCGTGCATTTCCCTAGCACGATGCCATGGAAAGGCGTGGCATCACCCTAGAGCCACGACTAGTCGAGCTCCAGGAGCTCCAGGGTGTTGGCGTAGAGGATGCTGAGGTCGCTGCCTCCATCCATCAACACCTTTGTGAGCTGGGTGTTGCTGATGATTGGGTCGATGATAAGTGGGTACTACCCAGGGTTTGGGACATAATCAGGGTGGTCATCTCGATCAAAGGTGATCGCCTCCCAAGACCAGTCGAGGTACCGGGGAGTGGCCACCTTCACCGAGAAGACCTCCCAGCGCTCCTTCTTTCGCTGGCATGCCGTGAGGCACGCTGAAGGCCCACCAAAGATCATGAAGGCATTGTGCACCTCGGGGAACCCATCGTCCTTGTCGTCATCCCTATCGCCGATGCCCCTCTTCTTGGCATCATCGTTGGGGAGCCTGAGCTTGGCGTAGTAACATCGAAGCATGGTGCACTCTTTGAGGGTGTGCTTCACCGGGCCCTGGTGGTAAGGGCAGGGTTTCTTAAGCATATCGTCGAAGAGCACAGGGCCTCTGGCGGGCCCTCGAGGATTCTTGAGATCTATGGCCATGACCAGACTAGCCTCGAGGACCTCCTGCTTCCCCTGGCGACCCCATTTCTTTTTCTTGGGGAGGTGGGAGGCCGAGGCCCTGGCGGCCTCATCCCTCTGCTTCCCCTTGGCATCATTGTCGGGGAAGATGGCCCTGATAGCCTCTTCGCCCGAGGCAAAGTTGGTGGCGATGTCGAGGAGCACAGCCGCCGTGGTCGGTATGTTCCGACCTAACTCTCAAACCAGGTCTCGGTAGGAGGTGCCAGAGAGGAATGCCTAGACAATTTCGAAGTCACCGATGTGGGGCAACTCGGTGCATTGCTTAGAGAAGCATCAGATGAAATCTCGGAGAGACTCGTCTGGCCTCTGGTGACAACTCTTGAGGTCCCAGGAGTTCCCGGGGTGCATGTATGTGCCCTAGAAATTCCTGACAAAGACCTTTACCAAGTCGCCCTAGTTGTGGATTTGCAAGGGAGGGAGGTGTTCGAGCAGGAACAATGGGAGGTTGCGGATGATGAGCAGGTCATCGTCCGTGCCGCCTAGCTGACAAGTCAGGCGGTAATCGGCTAGCCATAGCTCAGGGTTGGTCTCGCCACTGTACTTTGTGAGGTTGGCCGATTGCTGAAACCAGGCCAGGAAGTGAGCACTGCGGATGGCCTTGCTGAAGACTCGAGGGCCAGGTGGCCTAGGAGAAGGACTACGGTCCTCCTCACTGTCGTAGCGACCGCCTCGGTGCGGGTGGTAGCCTCGGGCGGGTCCATCATTATCGTGGCATCATCGCCTACTGACCACATCATGGTCGCCTTGTGCCTCGCGTCGGTCACCGAGGCAGTTGTGCACCTAGGGGGCCCCGTTGGCTGTCGTTGCCCAAGCGGGCTCGGGGCAAAACGAGGCCTCTGTATCCTGCTGAGGCAGTGCCATGGGTAGTTTTGAGGCGCCTCTGCGCCGTCGAGAGGCGGAACTTTTGGCTTGCTGTGCCACGACGGTCTCGAGGAGGCCTCGAAGCTCGCCGTGGACCCATCGCCCCTCCGAGGTAGAGGGCTCGGGCATTTTTCGGAGTAGCATCGCCACTGCCATGATGTTCTGGCTAGCACGATTGAAGATAGGGGGTTGCTCGTCGCCTTCGTCGTTGTTGATGTGGCGGTTGATGTTGCGAGCCCTCCACCGGGCTGCTCCGCCATCACCACAACCCGGCTGCTCTTGCTCGAGAGTGTCTCGGAGCTACTGTAGAAGGAGTCGGTCTTGTTCGACCTTGGCCTAAAGCTCACGGAGCTGCTCCAGGTCCAGGCGCCGAAGCTCCTCGGGGGCAAGGTTCTTGTTCCGCGCTGCCCCGGGCTCGACGCATGGAGGTGTGGCGGCGCCTGCCCCCTTGGGGGGCAGGGAGCGATTGCCTACCCCTTCATCCTCATTGCTCATGCTTGGCATCCTAAGCTCGATGTTGAAGCACTCACGAGTGGGATCGTAAGTGCCTTTGTCATCGGAGTCGGAGTAGCCAAAGCAGTAGTCGCTTGCGGCCAGGAAGCGGTGCATGGCTTCAGGGTTGTGAAGTCCAGAGAAGTCCGCTCTGGCCCACACCTCATCTTCCTCCAAGGAGTCAACATGAGTGTGGGTCGGAGTTGTGGTGATGAGCTCGAGGGCAAAACGTTGGTAGGTGGTGGTATTGCCCAACCCGAAGGGGTACGGGTATGGTGTCGTCGACAGGCTCCGCTCCGCCGGAGGCGACTCCTCAAGAGGTAGCAGGGCAGAGCTTGATGATAGGGTGTCGCCACGTGCCACTAGCGTCTTTCCCTTGCCCAGGCTCAGGCTAGACAGGTCCCCAACTAGGGACCCAGTACCAACAGCTGGGCATGGGATACCGGTGGAGCGCGGTGCGTCGCCCTGAGCTCACGTGGAATCGGGGTGGTCCCGCCTGCGTCGCGCCTGGCGGGCATGATGAGAGCGGTGGCCTGGGCGCCGCCTATGCCTAGGCTACTGGTGCGCGATGTTGTCATCGGTCGATGGGGTTCTGGGTGGGAGGAGTACCATATCGTACTCATGTCCTAGAGACATGAACTCTAGGCTCCCGAACCAGATCACCATGCCATGATGTAGTGGTTGCATGGGGTCTATCATCTGGAACTTGTTGGGATGACGAGGCTGACACGTAGTAGCGCCCGCTACCTAGCATGCCAACTATCAGTGTTTTGGGTCCAGTGGATCCTCAACCAACCAGTGAAAGTGTACTGCATGCCCCTAATCCTGGATGGTGATGCAAAGAGACACAAGGTTTATACTGGTTTAGGCAATAGGTGCCCTATGTCCAGTCTGAGAGAGTGATCTTATATTCCTTGCACCAAGGTGATTGTAGTAGGGGTTTACAAGCTGGGCAAGAAAGGGAGCTAGTCCCAGGTCTCTGCATGGAGTGGCATGTGTCGATGAAATATGGTCGATAGTCTACCTAGGGGTATGCCGAAGGTAGTAGATTATCGGTAGATAGATGAGCAAGCTACGAACAAGATGGTGACGCAAGACAGACATGAGGTTTTATCAAGGTTCGGCCACCGTGAAGGCATAATACCTATGTCCTGTGTCTGATTGTATTGTTGTATGTCAATGAGAGATGTTTTTGAGAGGGCTCCCCTGCCCGCCTTATATAGTCTAGGGGTAGGGTTATAGATCTGGAAACTAATCCTAACCAGTTACAATTGCCATAGGTGGCCGGATAAGGATCCTTATTCTAACCGACCAGGATCTTGCTTGATCTCCAAATCTACCTTGATTCCTTGCACGGGACTCCGAGCAGATTGGCCGGGCTGCACTTCATCTTCTAGTGGGCCAGACCCCCTGGTCCGGGCCAGCCCAAGCCTAGCCATAAGGGTATAGGGGTTAATACCCCCACAGCTAGTCCCCGAGCACCATGTATTATGTTGCGACATGCCGTTCAATCTTCTTCGACTAATGCGATCTGTCTTCATGTCATCTCCAACTGGCTGAAACATTGACCAAGCAAATGTGCTAGTATTCTGGTCAGCACAGAGAGCAGTAGACCATGATTATAGCCGAAGATTCTGGTTGTCCGAAGAATGCATGGTGCTCTAAAGAAAAAAGAAAAAGAATTCTTTCCTGATCAAGTGTGCCCACTTGTATTTTTGAAAAGAAATGTAAGTGACCCTTGTACAATAGTAGTTATGGCCAACAGTCAGAGCATAGGGGTCGATAAAATAAACACATCCACCACAAGGTGAAGTGTGCCACTTAGTCCCCGAGCCTGGTAGTAGGTGATGCAGGCACGTGGTGCCAGGGTCTAAAAAGAATTCCCAATTAAGTTGAAAATCCAATCATCGTACAAGCGATACGAGATGCATCGGTAGGTGCATCGTACCAATGTAGTCCCCGACGAGCTTGCTGGAAGGTGATGTATCAACCTTGTAGCAAGGTCTAAGTGAGAAAAAATAAATGCCTCTCAACTATATGTGAGTACAAATCACATGTAGCCGATGAGAGCAGTCTCCGAGCAATGGTCGAAGAGTGGTCGGGGCAGTCCCCGAGCACGATGGTGGTCTGGACAATCTCCGAGCACGATGGTGGTCTGGACAGTTCCCGAGCATAATGGTGGTATGGACAGTTCCTGAGCACAAGGATAGTCGCGACAGTCCCCGAGCACGAGGGTGGTCTGGTCTATCCCCAAGCACAAAAAGTGTGGCAAAAAACCATATGCCACTTGTACTATTATTTCATGTATTTATTTATTTGCTCTGACAAGTCCGGTTTGACATGTCTGGTCAAAGAAGTAGACGAGTATAGCACATCAAACTGGCTTTTTGTCTTGTCAAGCAAACAGTTGCGTGGCACCTATCAGTAGGTGCGTCAGCGTGGGCCCTCCCACACTGGCAACAAAGAGGCACACATATTGGCATAGATCTCGAGGCTGTGAAAACAACCATCTACGATGTGTGCGCATGTCTCCCAAGAATCCTGGGCAGACAAAATGGCATAACTCTTGGGTTAAATACAGTATAGGATAGGTAAGTTACTATTTATGGAACCCCATTGCCATTCGCAACCGCAACTTTCTTCTTCCTCTCGCCAACCCTAATACATTAGAAATCACCACCAATCAATCCACAGCCATTTCCCCATTCACCAGCAAGGCCAAAGTCATGGCGAAAAGTGATGCGTAGAAGAAAGCAGGGGTCATGGCGAAAGAATGGTGGAAATCGAAAAGCAACGAGCAGACCATTGAAGACCTTGTCACCATGGGTGTACTCTACAACAAGGAGCTCGCAGGATGGCGTGCACCGGGAGGTGAGGGGTACCCCGATCCACAACCAGGTGAGATCATGGTGTTCAAGGATTTCTTTAAATGGGGATTTGGGGTTCTAGTACATCCATTTCTTTAGGGGCTCTGTCTTTACTACGAGATTGGGATTTGCAATCTGCATCCCAACTCGATCCTCCTTGTCGCCACTTTTATACATCTCTACAAAGCATATGGTGGCTTCCAGCCCCACTTTGATTTTTCCGCCATCTTTTCTATCTACGGAAGAAAGGAAGCGGTGGTTCGAAGATAGCCGGTGGTGTGTACCTCAACCTCCGTGATGGCATGAAAGCCCAGTACCTGCACTGCCCATGGAACATGTCGCTCGATGACTGGTACAAGAAATGGTTCTACATCCATGAAAAGCCAAACACGATCATGCTATGTGATGTGGGCTACATTCCAGAGAAGAAGACAAGCTGGTCGGAGAAGCCCGAGCACCTAGAACAGATTCCAGAAATATTTGGAGTGATCCCGTGGAAAAAACTGGATGGTCCGAGCATGGTCGGGAGCTTCATCAACCGACGGATCTAGCCCTGCCAGAGGAGGGTACATCCTGGCTATGAGTATCAAGGGAGCACAGACCCAACGAGGACGAGGTAGGAGGCGCTTGACAAAATCAAAGTCAAAGCCAGAATTGGTGAGCTATTTAACTTAGCTGATCCAAATTATGCCAGATTGAGCGACATCGAGCACACTTTCAAGCTTGCCCGACCTCCCCCAAAGGTAACTCATATTACCTTATACCCGTAGTCTTATATTGTGGTAGGATAAGTGGAAACTTACTATGTTCACTCCCTTTTGTTACCCAGGTTAATGGTCGAGATAGAGCGACAGTGTTTGTGTCACCACCCCCTAGAGTAGAGTGGCCACAAGGAGCTGATCCCACCACCTAGACCAGCGTTGAGATCAAGGACATCAACTGGGCAGTGCTCAGAGTGGGAGAGGATGCAACAGCCAAAGCCGCTGGTAAACGGCCGGCTGCCCCCAAATAGCCAAAGAAGAGATCAGTAACCACCTTGCTCACCGGGGGGCGCTAACTATCAATGAGCCCGAGGGGGACCCGAAGGAGAACTCGGCCTGCAAGCATCGATAGACGATTTTTGCCTGGCCGGACGATGGCATAGAGGAGGGAGAAGATGCAAACGCCTTTCAACTTGTCCCTCGGAAAAGGAGGAAACAACTGGAGTCGATGGAGCAAGGAACATGGCCGGCGACGGAAGCGACAACTAAACCGAACACACCACCGACCACTGCAGCACGAAGGACAAGCGGTGGAGGAGTCGAGGACCAAGGCCCAGTGATAGTGCTAGATGTAAAGGGAGACCAGGAGTCACCCGCACAGCACATGGAGCAAGTACGACCGAAGAGATGCGCCTTTTCCACATCATTCCACGCTTCCAACATGTAAGTATTTGTAATCTTAATATGAATTAGCAATTTGCATTTAATATGATTGCCTTATGAACTTATCTTGGATGTACTAGCTCAGTGTCCACTGAAAGTCTAGACCAGCTGGCTGGAAGTGTCGTGGCGCCGCCAATAAGTGTAGAGCAGACTGCCCAGCAGCCAACCACCGAGGAACCCATAGTAGAAGATCTGTTAGGGCCTCAGTAAACAAGCAGTCAGACTACAGTCCCTGAGCAGGTGATCGAGGGAACAGCTAAGCTAGGCATGAGTGCTCCTAGCACTAAACCTACTGAGGGCAACACCTCAGCGTCGAGGGTAACAGAGTAGACCAAGGAGCAGTGGCCGGAGGTGAGAGCACAGACCACGTTTATCAACGCTGTAGCCCATGGGAAGGCTGTGGTGATCACAGATGCTGCTGATGCCAGACCAGCACCCGGACCCGAAGAAGGGCCCAAAGAGGATGAGGTGGAGGAGGTCCTAGGCCATCCGCAAGACAAGCGACAACATGTTTATGTGTCGCGTTGGCAGAATGACCAATGGGTTGTCCATGAGGAAATCCCAGAGGTCAAAGAAACCAAGAAAGTTGAATGAGCGGCGAAGCGGCTTGTTATAGAAGTGCAGGTAAGCTTCGCTTCACCCATTGGTCTTGTGGTTTAGTCATAGTTGTCTTACTTAGCCATCTGCACTCAGGACTTAATGAAGACCGCAAGGTACCGCAAGAGATGCTTCGACCAGATCAAGGGGATCGCTGCAAACAATAAGGAGCTGATAGCGGAGGTGGAATGCTTGCGCCAGCGGCTTAAAGCCGCCAATCATGAAAAGACAGTGCAAGAGTCCTAGAACTAGGACCTGGTCGTCCAGCTTAGTAATAAAGAGCGAGAAAGAACAAGTAAGTAGCCATTTTATCGTACCGATTACTGACAAGTGTTGCTGCGTTGTTGGTAGTAACAGCTGTAGTGCAGGCTTAGAAGCTGAAGTGATCCATCTCTGAGAGGAGAACAGTCATGTGGTCGATGTCGATAGAATATCGTCGGTAGTCCACCGAGGGGCACCCTGCGATGGTAGATTGATCGGCAGAGGTGCGTGTAATCAAGAACAAGAAGGCAATAGAGACACACGAGTTATATAGGTTTAGGCCATCGGTACGACGTAATACCTTACTCCTATGGTCTATTGGTTTGCATTAGCTATCGTATGATTTGCCATGAATTCATAGGGGGTCCTTGCCCGCCTTATATGGTCTAGGGGGCAAGGTTACAAGTCGGTTAGATCTGAGAGATAACCAAAAAGTAATAACAGATTACAAGAAACATGGGATCGTACATATCCTATCAGATCTCATAACATCTTCAGGATATCCTCTCTGTGCCTTGCGGGGGTCGCCGAGCAGAATCATGCCCCGCAAGGCTCCTTCTTGCTAGCTGGGCTGCCCCTAGAAGCATAGCCCATGTGACCTGCCATGGGTATCTAGGGTCGTACCCCCCATAGCTAGTCCCCGAGCGCCTTGTACCCGTTGTGCAACGCCATCATGAGACTTTCCGAGTAGGTGCGAACCAAAACCAAGCTGTCCAAATTGTGGTCCGACCACCATAAGGAGTTGCTGATCAGTTGTGAGCAGCTGTCGAGCAACGTACAACATCGCCGAGCAGTGTGTTCCGAGCACGGCTTGTCATAAGGGTGTAAGGAGCTCAAGTCCAAAATTAAAAATTCCTGCATGGTAAAGGGAAGTGTGCCCACTTATAATCCGAAAATGAAAGTAAAAAAACCTGGTTTTATCTTTTAGAGGCTCGGAGTCTTTTAGTAAAACAAACACATTCACCACAAGGTGAAGTGTGCCCACTTAGTCCCCGAGCCTGACAATAGGTGACATAGTCACGTGGTGCCAGGCTCAGAAATTAGCAAACCGTCCGAGCAGGTAGCTAGTCCCCGAGCATAGCCTCGAGACAAAAAAAAACAAACACATTCACCGCAAGGTGAAGTGTGCCCACTTAGTCCCCGAGCCTGACAGTAGGTGACGTAGTCACGTGGTGCCAGGCTCAGAAATTAGTAAACCATCCGAGCAAGTAGCCAGTCCCCGTGTTTCTGGCATAGATATCGGATAAATCAAACTGCGGCAAGAAATTTGGAGTAATGGCTGTACAGTATCAGTTTCTAAGCCTCATTAAAATGCAGAGAATTTGGAGAATAAGTGGCGGCGATAAATGATGGGTGTGGGCTACTGTGATGTGATAGCCCAAGTTGCGGCCCATTAAACCACTTTGGAGGAGTTGAAGTAGCGCTGATCGCGGGAACAGTTTCCCAAAAACCCTCAGAAGGGAGAGTAGGGAAAGTGCTTTATAACCGTGCCGCCAAGCACATCGCCTCCTACCTCTGTCAAACCACTTTGCTTCCTGCCTTCATAATCTTGTTGCTTCACATTCCGCACCAATCGTGAGCATTCGCCTCCAACCCTAGGATCAATCCATAGGAAATGGCACCGAAAAAAGGAGCCACAAAGCCGAAGAAAGTGGCCACCGGAGCCAGCCGCGACGAGGAGTGGGTGCCATCGAAGACATCGGCGGTGGATCTTGATAAGATGGTGGCGGCGGGCATTCTCCCAGATCGTCTCACTGCTAGATGGCGGCCAGTATTGGTGAGCCCTTCCCGACACACATACTGATGAGGCTGTAGTATTTGAGGATTATTTCTGGCGAGGATTAGGGTTTCCTGTCCACCCCTTTCTAAGGGATCTTATGGAGTTTTGGGCAATTAGCCTCTGTAATCTGCACCCCAACACCATTCTGTATGTTTCTATCTTTATCCATTTCTGCGAGGCATTTCTCGGTGTTCTTCCGCACTTCAACCTCTTCAGGCACTTGTTCTGTCTGAAAAAGAAGGGGGCAACGGTTCAAAGGTGGTCGGTGGTGTGTACCTGCAGCTCAGGGATGGGATGGCCAGTGAATATATCAACATTCCATTGAATACCTCCCTGAAAGGTTAGAACTCTAGATGGTTCTATATCAAACAAAGTCACCCATTGATTCGATGCGACATCCACCACATCTTGGTTAACCATAGTAACTGGTCGGAGAGACCCAACAACGCTGACATGGAGCAAGTAATGGAACTTCTAGAATTGAGTAAAGGCTTGGAGCTTAGGGGTGAACTGGTTGTAGCTAGTTTCATAGTTCGGTATATCCAACCCTACAAAGAGAGGGCCCACCCGACGTTCGACTTTAAAGGTGACAACGATGGTACCCGTGAAAGCACGGACCGCCTGTCGAAGAAAGAAGTAATAGATCATGCCATGGATCTATTTACTTCCAATGTCTCATTCAGCTGACCCAAAGGAATGAAAGCATTCAACTACGGCAATCCACCTCCTCAGGTAACCCTTTCACTTCGCATCGACCAGGCATCAATTTGCCAAGCATAGGACTGACTTACTTATGAAAAGATCCATCCACAGGATAGGTCAATATACTTTTTAGACATGTCGAGAGCCGATTGGCCGAAAGGGGTGGACATTCGGAGGCCACTACTGCCCGAAGAGGTAGAGCCGAGCTCCTCGTCGTATAGTCCATCCCTAGTATCAGAGAAGATCTGTGGGAAAAGGCCGGCAGTAGATGAGCCAGTCCCAAAGAGGAGGAAAACCACCAGCTCTCATGCACACAAATCAGGCGGCATCTCTCTTGGTGAGGACCGAACAGTTAGACCATGGAGAACCGCTGTGCTGGAGTGGTCGAATGATGACGAAGATCAGTCAGTGCTTCCACTGAGCATGAAGGAGGCATCGGTGGACGCTGAAGCTCTCAAGCAAGCAAGGGAAGGTTATGTTCGGGCAACGGTGGAGGTCCTGGTGATGCAAACTACTGAAGTCCCCAAACATCGCACAGAAGGCGGGGCCCCCGGGCACCAAGAAGAGTGGCAGCCCACTTCGGAGGCGCAGGAGTCCTCCCATAAAGCCGACCAAGCAGCCGCGCCTGGGGGGTCAGGCAGGCATCATCGATTCAAGAAAATCAATTAGAAGACCAAACCATAAGTATATTTGCCTTGGAGTAATATTATTGTTCCTTGATTTCCTCTTGTTACTGAGAAGCTGATATGACGTAGTGCAATGCCGAGGCCCATGACCTCAGAAGAAAAAATGACGACTGCCCCCGTCCAGGAGTCCCCGTGTGCTCGGTGAACAGAGGACGAGCCAGCCGCCGCTCCCAGCAGACCTAGCGATGGTGAATCATTGGCGCACACGATGGGCGCATCGGCGACCGCAACCGTGGCTACGACTGAAAAGGTCGTTACCTTGGAAACAGAAACTGCGGCTGTTGTTGATGCGCCGGAGGTTACAGACGCCACCCCGTCAACGGCCGAGGAGCAAATGTCGTCGCCCGCAGGGATGCCAGGAGTGGTCGGAGCAGCAGTCCGACCACAGAGCCCCCCGGTGGTGCCTGAAGTGATGGCGGAGGAGGACGAGGTTGTGGAGATCGAGCGTGCCGCACCTAAACCCTAGTCTGTCCGGATTCTCTAGAAACACGGGGAAGAGGTGGTAGTCGTCGAGGAAGAAAACACCACCAGGGAGATAAAGAGGTTGAAATCCACCGTCGCTGGAGTTATGACTCAAATCGAGGTGAGTGCTGCGCCAATGACACCGATATATGTTGTTGGAAGATCAAGGTTTATCTCTTTCATTGTTAATCCACAGGGGATAGCTCGGACAGCCGATCAACGGCATCAACTGATAAAGAGGATGGAGCCCCTCACCGAGGAAAATAAGATACTCCAGGAGGCGTTAAGTCTTGCAGAGAAAAGTATTCAGAGGGCCCAGCGCGAGTGGGACCTTGCGGAGTCGAACTCGTATGACCTTGAACATCAGAATGGGGTTCTGTCCGAGTGACTAACGGCTTCGTCCGAGCAGCTGAAGAAGACATCCGAGGAGCTGGCGATTGTATCTGAGGAACTTAAGACTATGTCCGAGCAGTTGAGCAAGAAAAACGGAGAACTCGATAGTAAAACTGAGCAGCTCGACCGAAAGTGCCAGCAATTGGAGGATGTATCCAAGCTGAAATCTGGTATTTTTTTTGCGTAATGTGCTTTGCAGTAATTGGACGTATATATTTTCCTTTTCTTATCTTTTGTGCTTGCAGAGCAAGATGCAGAACTCAACCAGCTTCGCCAGACCGTCAAACAAATCCGACAAGAGAAAACGAAGGAGTCAGAGCGAGCAGATAAACTGGCCGAAGAATTGAAAGGTAGGTTTCCCCTGATTGGAAGTGACGTCATAATACTCTTTTGTCATGACGAACCATTGTGATTCTTGCAGATTATCGACATAAAACCAAGGCACAGTTCGATGTGCTGGTGCAGGAAGCCAAAGTCCAAAAGGACAACTTCAACACTATAACTGCCGCAATTAAACCAGTGCTCGACTGCGTCGATGTTGAACCGGCGCCCCGTCCTGATGGTAGGCAGCAAGGGCCAGACACCATCATTCAGAGATGCAAGGCGGCGTGGGAGAACTTCAAAAACTTCAACCGTGACGTCGTTTTGACCGCCGCTACTCATGCCCTTGCAGTGGTTTGGTCCCATTATCCGTCCATCGACATCCAGTCGATAGGTGGTGGGTTCGCCGATGGGCTGAGCGACGAGCAAACCCAGCAGCTGGAGGATGATGTTGAGGATGTGGCGAAAG
This sequence comes from Miscanthus floridulus, assembly GCF_019320115.1. Classification (NCBI taxonomy): domain Eukaryota; kingdom Viridiplantae; phylum Streptophyta; class Magnoliopsida; order Poales; family Poaceae; genus Miscanthus; species Miscanthus floridulus. Next base: position 123,374,213 of record NC_089584.1, read on the forward strand.
TGCTTGTCGGCGATATAGACCTGTTTGGCAAAACAGAAACTGTTGGCGAAGCTTAACAAACTGCCCGAATATTACCGCCTGTAACACTTGATTTATCTGGCTGTGAAGAATCGTCGTATTATCAACCGATGCATTTATGCATAGTATAAGCTATATTCGATCAGTTAGTTTTCACTAAACTTGGTGCCTTAGTTAGGTCGTGATCCATAACGCATAACGCGGAGCCCATTCGTGTGTTGGAGAAACAGGCGTTGTCATAAGACCGTGGCCTACCGCCCAACACGCAGAGCACCGAGCTCATTGTATGTTTGGTGGGATGTTAGAGCCTTGGTGTCCTTTGGATTTACTAGCGCAGAAAAATGTGTTGCCCAGCAGCCAACTTGAGTAGCTTGGCGAGAGAAATGGCTAAAGCGGCGTCCGAGCAGTTAGTTCATTCCTGAAAGCTAGGCCTTGACTAGCCCATGGTCCATAACATCGAGCTCTGAGGCCCTGACATTTGTAGGATGAATAGGCATGGCCAAGGAACCGCAGCTGACCAACCGTAATGTAGAGGGCGGAGCCCCTAAGCACGTGTAGGATGTAGTCAGAGACTGGGCCTTTTCCATAGAAAATAGAAGGAAAAAACGTGTGCTGCTCGGAGTTTGGCGAGCTGTGTTTTAATGTTTGGAGCGAGAAATTGTCGTCGTTTTTGGTAGGAAAACCTATGCGACCCGGAGGAAGCATAGTAGGCGATTTTTGGAGAAAATCGTGTTCGGTGATTGGGAGTTAACATGTTCGGCGAATTGGAGAAGTCGTGTTCGGCGTTCGGGAGTTAGCATGTTCGGCGAATTAGAGATGAAGTGTTCGGCGATCGGGAGTTAGCGTGTTCGGCGAATTTGGAGAGTTCATGTTCGGTGATTTTTGGAGAAATCGTGCTCGGCGATTTTTGGAGTAACCTTTTTTGGCGATTTTAGGAGTCGTCGTTTTTTGCAATTTTTGGAGTCGACGTGTTCAGCGAATTGGAGGAATCGTGCTCGACGAACGTGTTGGAGATCGCCATGTCGTGGCGTATAGCCCGATGGCGATGAGTGAAACTTATAATAGATGAAAATTAATGGAGGAAAATTATGGAGACCAGAACTTTATTAATATGAAAGTGAAGAATACATATCTGTGTTATTTTAGGGATAGAAACGTATAAGGTGCTCTATGTGCCAGGAGTTAGGAACACCGATTCCATCTAAATCACATAAGTGATAAGACCCAGGCCGAGTAACACCTTTGACAATGTAAGGGCCCTCCTAGGGCGAAGACAGCTTGTGAAGCCCTTCGGTTTTTTGTTTTCGACGTAAGACGAGGTCGCCGATCGCGGACGAACGACCTTTGATGTTTTGGTTGTAATACCTCCTCAGACCTTCGTGGTACTTGGCCGTGCGAATGCAAGTAATCAGTCATTCTTCCTCAGCTCGATCAATGTCTTCTGTCCGAACAGCTACGGCCCACTCTTCATCATAATTTTCCACTCTAGGTGCTCGGAATGCAATATCCACTGGGAGTATGGCCTCTGAGCCGTAGACCATAAAATATGGAGATACGCCGGTACTGCGGCTAGCTTGAGTGCGCAGTCCCCAGACCACAGCTGGTAGTTCTTTGAGCCATCTGCCCAGGTGCTTTTCTTTTCTTTGATAGAGCCTTTTCTTGAGGGCGTCGTGGATCATGCCGTTAGCTCGCTCAACCTGACCGTTAGCTCTAGGATGAGCAACGGAAACGTATTTGACAGAGATGCACCTTTCCTCGCAGAAGTCCCAAAAATGATGGCCGATAAAGGTTGACCCGAGGTCGGTGATGATGCTGTTCGGGAGACCAAATCTGTGTACGATGTCTTCAAAGAGCTCGACTGCTTTCTTAGCAGTGGCTGCAACGAGTGGTTTGTACTCGATCCACTTGGAGAACTTATCAATGGCGATGCACATGTACCGGAAACCTCCTAGCGCAGGTTTGAAAGGCCCGATCATATCTAGTCCCCAGCATGCGAATGGCTAGGAAGCTGGAATGGTCTGTAATTCTTGTGCCGACACATGTATTTGCTTGGCGAAAAATTGACACCCCTCACATTGTCGAACGAGATCTTCTACATCGGCAATAGCCGTGGGCCAGTAAAAACCTGCCCAGAAAGCTTTGCCGACCAGTGTTCTTGAAGCCACGTGATTGCCACAGGAACCGGAGTGGATTTCGGAAAGTAACTTCACGCCCTCATCTTTGATGATGCACTTTTGTAGTATGCCTTCCTTGGCACTTTTCCTCATCAGGATACCATCTACCAGGACGTAATGCTTACTTTGGCGAATTAGTCGTTCAGATTCGATTTTGTCGGTGGGTGTTTCGTCGCTGGAGAGGTATTTGATGAACTGTTCCCTCCAATCGGCGATCGGCAAAGGCACCGTGAGTACCAACTACTTAGCTAGGGGTATTTCTACAACTTCCTTATCCTCTTTTATAGATGGTGCCAGGAGGTCTTGGATGAAAACTCCTGGCGGAGCCGCGGCTCGAGAAGATCCTATCTTTGATAGCTGGTCGGCTGGCTGGTTTTGATCCCATAGCACGTGGTGGTACTCGATACCATAGAATTTCCCTTCAATTTTTCTAATTTTGGCGCAGTATGCGTCTATTTTTTCACTGGAACAGGACCAATCCTTATTGAGTTGGTTGATAACCAGCGCCAAATCCCCATATACCATGAGACGTTTGATGCTGAGCTCGACGGCTATGCAGAGACCATGGAGACATGCTTCGTACTCTGTGGCATTGTTGGAGGCCAGAAAATGTATGCGGAGAACATATTGGAGTTTGTCCTTTGTCGGTGTGATGAATAGAATGCCTGCACCAACACCATTGATGTTAAGGGCGCCGTCGAAGTACATCATCCAGTGCTCAGGGCAAGTGGCGGTAATGGGTTCTTGGATCTCGGTCCACTCGGCGATGAAATCAGCAAGCGTCTGTGACTTAACTATTGGTCTGCTTCTAAAATCAATGGAGTAAGTGCTGAGCTCCACGGCCCACTTGATGATACGGCCATTAGCCTCTTTATTGCGGAGAATATCCCCCAGAGGGAACTCTGTGACCACAGCGATCTTGTAGTATTCAAAGTAATGTCGGAGCTTGCGTGAGGTAATCAAAATTGCATATAACAGTTTTTGCACCTGAGGATAACGAGCTTTGGGCTCATTAAGTACCTTGCTGATGAAATAGACCGGGCGTTGCACCTTGTAGGCGTGTTTGGCTTCCTCACGTTCGACGACAATAGCCGTACTGACAACGCAAGAGGTGGCGGCGATGTAAACCAGTAGAGTTTCATCTGGTCGTGGCGCTATCATGATTGGAGGTTTTGTTAGGAACAACTTGAGCTGCTCGAAAGCAGTATCTGCCTCTTCTGACCAAGAAAAGTTCTCGGAGGCCTTGAGGAGCTTGAAGAAAGGTAGCCCTTTTTCACCGAGACGTGAGATAAAGCGGCTTAGCGCAGCCATGCAACCCGTAAGCTTCTGTATATCTTTGACACACGTCGGCCGTTTCATGTTGGTGATGGCGAAGACCTTGTCAGGGTTTGGTTTGATGCCCCGAGCGCTGACGATGTAGCCGAGCAGGATACTGGATGGAACTCCAAAAATGCACTTTGAAGGGTTCAGCTTCCATCGGTATTTGCTTAGGTTGGAGAAAGTTTCTTCAAGGTTGGTGATAAGATTGTTGGCGGTTCTAGTCTTGATGACCATGTCGTCAATGTAGGCTTCGACGTTGCGGCCGACCTATTGGTCAAGGCACGTCTAGATAGCCCTTTGGTAGGTCGCGCTGGCGTTCTTTAGTCCGAAGGACATGGTGGTGTAGCTGTATGCACCGAAAGGCGTGATGAACGACGTTTTGGCCTGGTCTTCCTCCTTGAGGGAGATCTGATGGTAACCCGAGTAGCAGTCAAGAAAGGAGAGCAACTCATAGTCGGCGGTGGAGTCTACAACCTCGTCTATCCAAGGTAGGCCGAAGGGGTCTTTAGGGCAGTGTTTGTTAAGATCAGTATAATCAACACACATTCTCCATTCTTTATTCTTTTCTTAACAAGAACAGGATTAGCTAACCAATCTAGATGATACACTTCTTTTATAAATCCGGCAGCTAATAGCCATTTTATTTCTACCCTAATAGCCTCCTTTTTGTCCGACGTGAATCGGCGAAGTTTCTACTTGACTGGTTTAGCGGTCGGCAAGACATTCAAGGAGTGCTCGATCTTCTCCCGTGGTACCCCTGACATGTCTGCAGGTTTCCAAGCAAACACGTCGGTGTTGGCACGTAGGAAGGAGATGAGCGTGCTTTCCTATTTGGGGTCAAGGTGAGCCCCAATTTTCACCGCCTTGGAAGGGTCGCTGAGGCCGAGGCCGATCTCCTTGACTTCCTTGGACTTGGTGGAGGCACGGGGAGGCTCTGGGATCTCCATGTCGTCAGCAGATGCCGTCTTGGCTTCGACGACCACGCTAGCCATCTAGATGGAGAGGTCGGTGGCTTTGGCGAGGGTGAGACTTTCTATCTCACAGGCGTAGGCAATGGAGAGGTTGGCTCGTAGAGATAGGACTCCTACAGGCGAAGGCATCTTTAACACCAAATACGCATAGTGTGGAACGGCCATGAACTTGGTCAGAGCCGGACGCCCTAGTATGGCATGGTAGGCGGTGTCGAAGTCGGCGACGTAAAAGTTGATATGCTCCACTCGGTAGCTGGTTGTTGTGCCGAACTGTATTGGTAGGGTAATTTCCCCAAGTGGTCTGGATGCCCTACCAGGTACCACATCCCAGAAGGAGGAGTCTGAGGGTGAGAGGTCTGTTGTCCTGAGGCCGAGCTCCCTTAGGGCCCCGACGAAGAGTAGATTCAAAGCGCTTCCACCGTCGACAAGGACTTTTCTAAAGAGCACCTTTTGGACAGTCACGTTGAGGATGAGGGGAAAACGCCCTATGTAGGGTATGTCCGCCCACTGGTCGGCCCTGCTGAAGGTGATGGGGATTTCAGACCACGGGTGATAGCTGGGGTTGGCGGTAGTTTCCTCTGAAGTGACAACGAGCACTCGTCGGGCGGCGAGCTTCCGTTCCCTTCTGCTCTCGTTAGCGGTGAAACCCCTAAAGATGGTGGCGACCACCTTGTCATGGTCCTGGAAGGCATTGTTATTATCCCTAGGTGGTCGGCGTCCTCTGTTCCCACCATTGTCGTCGTTGTACTTTTTCTCCTAGAACTCCTTAGCCAAACCAAGGCAATCTTTCATCTTGTGTTTGGCGTTCTTGTGCAGGGGGCACGGTCCATCGAGGATCTTCTTGTACTGCTCGTCATAGTTACACTTTGTGCGCGGCTCATTGACGTTGGCAACAAAGTGATCTGGTCGGCGGCGGCGATTCTGACCAGGTTTGAATCCATCTGGTCGATCATGTCCGCTATCCCGGTGGAAACTACGGTCGTCATAGTAGCGATCGTTGTACTGTCGATTGTTGTTGCGGTCGTCGTGGTGGTGAACGTTGTCCTGTCAGTCATCGTTGCGGTCGTCGTGGCAGCGAGGCGGGTGATTAGTGCCCATATCTTCATTAAAACGCACCTCCGCTTCCTCGGCGTCAGCGTACTGGTTGGTGGTTGTGATCATCTCGCCGATGCCAGTAGGTGGCTTTCTATTGAACTTAGAACGGAGTTCTCGGTGATGAAGTCCTCGGATGAAGGCGGTGATGACTTCGGCCTCCGTGATGTTGGGAATAGAATTCCTCATCTCGGAGAAGCGTCTGATGTAGCTGTGGAGTAGTTCGGACGGCTTTTGGTTGATGCGGTTGAGATCATGCTTGGTGCCTAGCCGCCGGCATGTGGCCATGTAGTTGTCGGTGAATACTCTCTTCAGATCTTCCCAAGAGCTGATGGAGTCTAGGGCGAGGCTTGTGAACCAGCTCATGGCGGCTGGCGTGAGCATGACAGGGAGATAGTTTGCCATGATGTTGATGTCTCCTCCGGCGGCGCGGACGGCGGTGGCATAAGCCTGCAGCCACTGAGTTGGGTTCATCCTTCCTTCGTAGGGCTCGACTCTAGTTATTTTGAAACCATGAGGCCACTGGAGCATTCAGAGTGCCCTGGTGAATGCAGGGGGCCCTTCTGGGCTATCGGGGCCGACATCGGCAGTATTGCCGGCGACAATCGGCTCTAGAGCCGAGTCTGGGTTGCCGTACTCTTGTTCGTACTCCTAGCGACGTCATACTTCGTCTTCATGGCACTCGAAACATCGTTGATCGATACGCCGCCGTGCGTCTCGAAGGTTGCTGAGGTGCACTCAGGCGTCCTGTTCGACCTCTTGGTCATGTTGGCGATGATGCTCGGCGTGGTGGCCTCCAACTCCCCCCTGGAGAGGTAGTGACTGGTTGGCGAAGCAGCTTTGACTGGGGCGGCGATTATGATCAGCTGATCGGTGGATCACGCTTGTGGAGCATGAAGGTCTCTGAACTTCTTGGATCTCGTTAACTTGACAGTGTGCCGCTTTAAGCATAGCGGCAACCTTGGTGAGCTCGGGCGTCTGCGGGAGGTGAGCAAGTTCATTGGTGGCCACAGCCAGATTAGTGCTCGGAGTCTTGAAAATGTCGTGGCCATCAATGTGGAGGAATTCTTCATTGAGGTTGTGATGGAGGGGCCTTCCTTGTGAATCGAACTGGTTATCACGAGTGGCCTCAGCCATCGTAATGGCGCATTCGTTATCACGCCGTTGCGTGCGGTTGGCGTTCCTATTTTCACTAGTGGCGCATTCCTCATCTGTTTTGCCATTCCGAGGGGGGCTGTCGATACTGACGTTGAAGATTGTGCCACCCCGGAAAGGCAGGAGCGGAGGTTGCTTGGTGAAGGTCTCGGCGAGGGGCTCAATGGATCCTTGAGATTCAGAGTCCGGATTTTCCTCAAGGATAGTTTGGAGAGATGCTCCGAGACCCCGACCGGCATGCAGCATGTTGACGGTTGGTGGAAGCTGGTCGGCGAGCTAGTTGGCGAATTTGCCCCTTAGGCCGTCCTGATATGTAGCTATGGTGTTGGCGAGCCCGAAGGGCAAGGTGACGAGCCCTGGAGTCTGCCGAGCATTGAACATCGATAGATCGGGATCGGAGGGTGCTCGGTGCTGAACAAGGGTGTCCAGAGCCGACTTAGCAATGGAGAGGCAATCAGCGAGTTTTAGGCTGACCCAATCGATAGATTCGATCAAATCATCATTGTTGACATGCCTCCTCTGGTAGCAAGGAAGCGAGCGGCGGGTGGCTGATGGAGTCGACCCCAGAAGTGGTTCCGAGATTGGATCTGTGGTTGTAGGTGTGAGGGTGGTCGGTGCAGAACGGATCTGCACCGGCTCAAGAAGCTCTCCAACTCCGTCGGTGTTGATGACCCACGTGATGGATCGACCGTGAAGATCTGGCCAGGCTATGGGAGGGACGAAGAGCCTATGGAAAAAACCATCTTGTTCGGCAAGGAAACAGCACGCACACCCCTACTTGGTGCGCCAACTATCGATAGAATATCGTTGGCAGTCCACCGAGGGGCACCCCGTGATGGTAGATTGATCGGCAGAGGTGCGTGTAATCAAGAACAAGAAGGCAACAGAGACACATGAGTTATACAGGTTTAGGCTGTCGGTACGACGTAATACCTTACTCCTGTGGTCTGTTGGTTTGCATTAGCTATCGTATGATTTGCCGTGAATTCGTAGGGGGTCCCTACCTGCCTTATATGGTCTGGGGGGCAAGGTTACAAGTCAGTTAGATCTGAGACATAACCAGAAAGTAATAACAGATTACAAGAAATATGGGATCGTACATATCCTATTAGATCTCATAACATCTTCAGGATATCCTCTCCGTGCCTTGTGGGCGTCGCCGAGCAGAATCGTGCCCCGCAAGGCTCCTTCTTGCAGGCTGGGCCGCCCCTGGAAGCATAGCCCATGTGACCTACTGTGGGTATCTAAGGTCGTACCCCCCATAGTCGAGGAGTGTGATCGCTTAAACGAGGACAACAGAAAACTGGCGCAAGACCAGTCGTAGCTTCGGGACCACACGACCAAGATGATAGAGGAGCTGAAAGGTAAGTTGTCCAACCACCTTTGCTCATTTTTGTTGCCTATCGTAGTTTGGCATAGTATAGCGTCTGAACAACATGTGCGATGAAAGACCGTGATGGCTGGAAGGGGCAATGCCAAGAGATCACCAAGGACCGTGACACCTGGAGATGCCGGTGCCAGGGGGTGGCAAAGGGCATTTTGCCGGTCCTTAACCTCATCGATCCGGTGCTAGCAGAGGGTGTGCCAAGGACGCCATAGCTGGGATTGATCAAGAGATGCCAAAGGGCATGGGGATGGTTCCAGGAGTTCATGAAGGAGGCAGGAGAGTACGCAGTCGCACATGTGCTAAGCATGGTACGTGCTCACTACCCCTTGATCGATCTCAAGCGCCTGGAGGCTGGATACCTAAAGAAGGTAGATCTAGACAAGGCTGAGGAGCTATGGATGACCCAGCTGGACTTGTCAGCAAAAATAATTAGCGATATTAACCTGTGTGGAGGTGCGACACCACCTGTACAGGGAACGCCATCAACAAGTCAGCTAGGAGCGCCGTCATTTTCAAGCCAACCGGCGAAGCCTACGGTCTCGACTAGCCAGGCATCAGCGGGGCCATCTTCTTCAGCTCGATCAATGCCAGAGTCCTCGAGACCCTTGCATGATGTTAGGCCCAGCAAGCAGCTAGTGCCGTGTGCCCCGACCAGCCAATAGTATAGGCTATAGCTGTAGAAGAAGATGTAGTTGTGTTATTGTAAACTTGGACCTTTTCAGGCAAGCTTGTAATAACGTAACTGTATATCAACATGAGCTTGTTTGTTTTGTAGAAAACATGTTTAAGCTCAGATATCGTGCTGATGTAACTAAGTTAGAATGTGTTGGTGTTCTGTTTAGTTGTACCAGTTTATTCGACACGTCATCCTAAAAGGGTTGTATGGCCCTAGTTTGTCTTGTGGTCGGAGTGTGAGGTGCGTAGCTTGTGCACACGTAGAAACACACAAGTCAAACTAGAGAGCACCTGCTGATCACCTGTAGCATAGAGAGCGGATCCCATGCACGCGTTGGGAGGAACCGGAGACAGGGCCTGCTCCAAAAACCCGAGAAGGAATGGTGGTCGGTTTTAACTGGTAGAGTTAGAATAACAATAGACTTCGAAATGACACATTAGAGTGGTCGAAGAAATCATAATAGCTTTATTGAAATAAATCAATAGTACAAGAGGGGTACATATCTTAGTAGCTAAGCATAGAAACGCCTAAGCTTGTCGATGTGCCAGGAATTGGGTACGTCTATGCCGTCTAGGCGAGCTAACCTATAAGATGTAGGGCGTGTAATCTCCTTGATCGTGAAGGGTCCTTCCCATGGGGTTGCGAGTTTGTGGACACCAGCCTGATTCATCTTCCACTTCAGGACCAGGTCCCCGACCATGAAGAACCACTCCTTGACATTCTTGTTGTAGTACCTACGTAAAACAACAAGGTATTTGGCTGTACGTACGCAAGAATCGAGCCGCTTCTCTTCTGTACTATTCACTTCTAGCTCCTGTACTTCATTGGCCTTGTCTTCGTCGAAGTTCTCTACCCATGCTGATCTGAAGGCTATATCTGTTGGGAGCACTGCCTCAGCGCCATAAACCATAAAGTATGGTGATACGCCGATATTGCGACTGGGCTGGGTTCTAAGACCCCAGACCATAGCTAGTAACTCTTTAAGCCATCTTCTAGGAGCTTTGTCATTCTCTCTATACATCCTCTTCTTGAGTGCGTCTAGGATCATACCATTTGCCCGCTCGACCTGTCCATTAGCTCTAGGGTGTGCCACCGAGACGTATTTTACTACTATGCTCCTTTCATCGCAGAAGTCCCAAAAAACATTCCTGGTGAACTGAGTACCCAGATCAGTGATGATGCTGTTGGGTATGCCGAAGCGTTGGATGACCTGGTAGATGAACGCGACAGCCTTTTCTGAAGATGCCTTGACCAGGGGCATGTATTCTATCCAATTGGAGAATTTGTCGATCAGCACAAAGACGCCTGTAAATTTCCTAGGGGCCGGTTTGAAAGGCCCGATCATATCTAGTCCCCAGCATGCAAAGGGACAAGATGCTGGTATAGTCTAAATCTCATGTGCTGGTATGTGGATTCTCTTGGCGAAGAACTGACAACCTTCACAATGGCGAACTAGCTTCTCTCATCAGCTACGACTGACGGCCAATAGAACCCTACTTGGAAAGCCTTGCCAACCAATGTTCTCGAGGCCACGTGGTTGCCACAGGAGCCAAAGTGGATTTTGTCCAGTAGATGTTCACCATCCTCCTGGGTTATACACTTCATCAAGATTTCCTCCTTCATGTTCTTGCGCCACAATTTGCCATCAACAAACATATACTGCTTACTGCGATGCATCAGGCGTTCGTTTTCTATCTGATCGGTGTAACTGCTACCATCTGTCAGGTACTTGATGAAAGGTACTCTCCAGTTAGGCTCCTTAGTGGTTAGAGGTGGTTTGGTGGTGTTTGACGCCAGAACCGTAGCCACCAATAGCTGGCCTGGAGGCTTGTCGACCACATGATCTTCTTCTATGATGGAGGGCATGAGTAGGTCTTGAACAAATACGCCATGTGGGACTTTGGCTCAGGATGATCCTAACTTTGACAGTGCATCTGCTGCTTGATTTTTGTCCTGGATCACATGTGTGTACTCGATGCCATAGAACTTGCCTTCCAGCTTTCTGATCGATTTGTAGTATGCGTCCATCTTTTCGCTGGTCATATCCCAGTCCTTGTTGAGTTGGTTGATGACCAGAGCCAAGTCTCCGTAGACATAGAGACGCTTGACACCAAGTTCGACCGCGATGCGCAGACCGTGTAGGCATGCTTCGTACTCGGTGGTGTTATTAGATTCCGAGAAATGAATCCTGAGGACATATCGGAGCTGCTCCTTGGATGGTGATACGAAAAGGACTCCTGCCCCTGCGCCATCGATGTTGAGAGAGCCGTCAAAGTACATCTTCCAATACTCGGTGGACCCCTAAGAGGCAGGTGTGCTTAAGTCTGTCCACTCGACGATGAAATCGACAAGTGCCTGAGACTTGATTGTAGTACGGCTTGCAAATTCCAAGGAGAAAGGGCATAGCTCCATTTCCCATTTGATGATGCACCTGTTCGCATCCTTGTTGCGAATGATGTCTCCCAGAGGGTACTCAGTCATGACCACCACACGATATCCGTCGAAGTAGTGTTTTAACTTTTGGGATGTAATTAGTATGGCGTAGATCAGATTCTGAATCTATGGGTACCTAGTCTTGGATTCATTGAGCACCTCACTGATGAAATAGATTGGTCATTGTACCTTGTAGATGTGGTTGGGCTCATCGCGCTTGACCACCATGGCAGTGGAGACCAGTCGATTAGTTGCCGCAATGTAAAGCAGGAGGGTTTCATCTTCTCTGGGAGCAGTGAGGACCGGAGGTGATGTAAGGAATTGTTTCAGCTATGTAAAGGCAGCGTCTGCTTCCTCCGACCACTCAAACTTCTCGGATGCTTTGAGCAGCTAGAAAAACAGTAGTCCTTTTTCACCTAATTTTGATATGAAATGACTGAGGGCTGCCATGCATTTGGTAAGCTTCTGAACATCCTTCACCTTTTTGGGTGGCTTCATGTCCAAGATAGCTTTTACTTTCTCTGGGTTAGGGCGTATGCCATCATGACTGATGACGTTGCCGAGCAGTATACCAGATGGAACACCAAACATGCACTTCTTTGGGTTTAATTTCTATTGGAATGTGTTAAGGGCTACAAAGGTACGTTCTAGGTTGTTCACAAGGGTGTATGCTTCCTTGGTTTTAACAACTACATCATCAACATAAGCCTCAATGAGGTCGTCTTTTATCTCATCTTTGAGGCAGGCCTATATGGCGCGTTGGTAGGTAGCCCCAGTGTTCTTGAGCCTGAACGACATGGTCATGTAGCAGTAGGCACCGAAGGGCATGATGAAGGATGTCTTGATCTGGTCGTCCTTTTTGAGAGCGATCTGGTAATAACTAGAGTAGCAATCAAGAAAGGAAAGTAGCTCACAACTGGCAGTTGAATCTACGACCTCGTCTATATGAGGTAAGCCGAAGGGGTCTTTAGGGCAGTGTTTGTTGAGATCAGTGTAATCAACACACATTCTCCATTCCTTATTCTTTTTGCGTACAAGAACCGGGTTGGCTAACCACTCTGGATGATACACTTCTTTGATAAATCCGGCTGCTAAAAGTCATGTAACTTCTACCCTAATAGCCTCCTTTTTGTCGTGAACAAACCATCGTAGCTTCTGCTTGATGGGTTTGGCCTTGCCATCGACATTTAAGGAGTGCTCGATCAAGTTCTGAGGTACACCGGGCATGTCAGTGGGTTTCCATGCAAACACACTTACATTGCTTCTCAAGAACCTAACGAGCGCGTCTTCCTATTTAGGATCTAGGTTGGCCCCAATAAGGGCCATTTTGCTAGGATCAGCCTCGACCAGCTGGATCTCTTTATGCCCTTTGGACTTGATGTTCTTGCATGGGGCCTCAAGCTCTGGGATCTCTAGGTGGTCGTCTGGGGTCTTCTTGGTGTCGAGCATGGTCTCGGCCATGTGAATAGAGAGGTCATGAGCCTCTGCTATTTTGAAGCTGTCATCCTCGTAGGTGTAAGCTGCGTATATGTTGCCCCTGAGAGTTAGAACCCCCTTCTCAGTAGGCATCTTGAGCACCAAATACCTGTAGTGAGGTATGGCCATGAACTTGGTGAGTGCTGGTCGACCAAGGATAGCATGATAGGTGCCTTCGAAGTCGGCGACCACGAAGTTGATGTAGTCAGTGCGGAAGTGGTCTGGAGTACCAAATTGCACAGGTAGCGTGATCTGCCTGAGAGGTGTAGAGCTCTGTCCGGGGAGAACACCCCAGAACTGTGCCTCGTATGGCTTGAGATCATCCTAGGTTATCTTCAGGGCTGGCAAACTGTTCTTGAATAGTATATCGATGGAACTACCACCATTAATCAACACTCTATCGAACTAAACCTTGTTGATACAAGGATCGAGAACCAGAGGAAAATGCCTTGGCTCAGGTATTGCGGCCCATTAGTCCTTTCTGCTAAAGGAGATCTCGCGGTGAGACCAAGGAGGGAGCCGCGGATCGGCGATGAGGTTGTCGGCATTGGCCATGTTCAAGCAAGCATGGGCGAGCAGCTTGCGCTCTCGCTAGGTCTCGATGGACACTCTACCCCCAATGATGGTGTGGACGCGGTCAGTTGGCTTGACGTACTTGTGATGAGGATCTGCGTCTTCATCATCGTTGTCCTCGTTACGCTGCTCCCCTGCATCGTTAGGCTTATCGGATGTATCTGGAGCCTGTTGGCGCGTGTAGATGGATTTGAGAACACAGCAATTCTCCATGGTATGGTTTGACTTGGGATGGAGCTGCTAGGGTCCTTTCAATGCTTTGGTGTAGTCTTCTTCGTAGTTGCGACGTCCACCACCTTTTTTTAACGGTGTTGACTTCGCCGTCATCTTCCCGAGCACGCTTGCCCCTGTAATCGTCATGGTGATTACGCCGCTGATTACGCTGGTCGCGATGGTCATGGGAATCATTGCGCTGGTTGCAGCGATCAAAATTGTCGTTCCGACCACGGTTGCCACGGTAATCGTCGCGGTGTGGGGGGTGGTCGAAGCGTGGAACCCTTGCTGCTTCTTTGATGATTATCTTTTTAGCATCATCGGCATCCGCATATTTTTTAGCAGTGGCTAGGGGCGCTATGACTGATTCAGATCTTTTGTGGAGGAGCTTGTCCCTTAGGGCATCATGGAAGTGGAGACCAGTGATGAAAGCTTCGATTGCCTTGTTGTCAGAGATTGATGGGACCTTGATGTGCATCTTCGAGAAGCATCGGATGTACTCGTGTAGTGGCTCATCTTTGCGATCTTGAATCCGCTGTAGATCATATTTGTTGCCGGGTTGTTCGCAAGTAGAAATGAAGTTGTTGATGAATACTTGCTTGAGCTCTTGCCAAGAATCAAAGTAGTTCACCGGCAAGCTGACCAGCCATTGGTGGCCTGCATGGCCGACGGTGACTGTGAAGTAATTAGACATGACGTGCTCATCAGCCATAGCTGATCTGCATGCGGTTTCATAGAGCATGACCCATAACTCGGGGTTCTCCTTGCCGTCGTACTTCTGGAGTTTTTCGAGCTTGAAGTTTTTGGGCCATATGACTTAGCGAAGATGAGGGGTAAACTGCTTCAAACCCGGAGGGCCATGGGTAGTATCATATTCCATACGGCGATAGCTTTTATGGGATGCACGATCGTTGGCTCTTTGGTTAATGCAATCGCGCAGATCACGTTCTCTGAGGGAATGGCAGATATCGTTATTGCCATCACGGCAATCCCGATTGTCCCTCTGGTTGACTCTGTGACCGTGGTTATCATGGCAATTATTGTGGTTTTCTCGTCGATTATCATCCTGGTTGTTGCGGTGGTTGTCATCCCGACCACCATCATGACCACCATTTCCACCTTGACGGTTGCCTGATGGGTTATTGTTGCACGAGCCACGTTGGTTGGGTGACTGTGGGCGACTTGAGTACTGATGACTACGGCTTGTTCAACTGAGACGAACGGAGCCTGGGCTTGGTTTGCAATCTCTGTGGTCTAGGCCATAGCAGCCGTTAGGTAGGCTTGTACATCATCACGAATTGCCTAGGTTTTTGGGGTATTGGGTAGTCGTTGCATTGTTGCCATAGCAATAGCTACGTTGGCGCTTGGAGTCCTGAAGACCTGCTTTTCCCCCTACCCTATCAAAGGCATTGTTGAGGTCATGTGGCTGGACCCTTATGCGTCATGCCTCCTCTTCTGCCTCGGCTTCAGCTTGTCTGCGATTAAACCGGTCAATATTGTGTGCTTCACGTGCTAGCCTTTCTTGTTCTGTTTCGCCAACTGCCGGTGGTTCATCATTACTGATGACATTGATCAAGCCTCCTCGCCTTGGTGGGAAGGATGGGAATCATGGGAAACCCGGGGAGTGGTCTGGGATATCCAGATCGTATCCAACTTCTTCACTATCATGATGCTGGAGCTCAGTGTGGATGGAGCCATTAGATGCGATGCCGGACAAGGATATTGAGCCGCCCTCTTGAACTGTGCAGACCGATCCTTCTTGATACTCCTCGATCCGAACCATGTTGACAAAGTTGCGTAGGCCATAGGGTTGAGCCTGGTAGTTCTCCATCGAGGCTTTGCACTCAGAGAGCCGGAGACCTGTCGTGGGGGCTGGTCGGCGACGAACGGAGCGCCCTTCAGGAGTAGACGTGACCACGAGATCCGTACCGAGTCGTGCAGGACGACTGGCCTGAGCTGGTCAGGTAGATCTGTTGTGGGTAGTGGTTACCTACTCATTAGGCTGATTTTGAATCGAACTTACCAGAGCTAGGGTTTCAGCAAGCTTGGTGCCGACCCGATCGATGGAGTTGAGCTGCCTCCCTTTGTAGCGAGGAAGCGGATGACGGGTTGTCGACGTGGCTGAAGACGATGTTGGTGTGGCCGGAGCCAGATCCATTGTGGTCGGAGCCGTAGCCGATGCAGGTGAAGCAGTGGTCGACGCAGATCAAATCCATGCCTCCTCCGTGGTCATGGCGATGAAGTTGTTGGAGCCAGTGGTCCAGGTGATCTGGCCAATGGTGAACGTGAGGCCATTTGGCGTAGCCATGGAACCGGGGATGATGACCATCTTGTTTGTCTGGAGAGCAGTACGCACACCCCCTACCTAGCACGCCACTGTCGACGAAATATGGTCGGTAGTCTACCTAGGGGTATGCCCAAGGTAGTAGATTATCGGCAGACAGATGTGCAAGCTACGAACAAGATGGTGACGCAAGACAGACACGAGGTTTTATCTAGGTTCGGCCACCGTGAAGGCGTAATACCTACGTCCTGCGTCTGATTGTATTGTTGCATGTCAATGAGAGATGTTTTTGAGAGGGGTCCCCTGCCCGCCTAATATAGTCTAGGGGGTAGGGTTACAGATCTGGAAACTAATCCTAACTAGTTACAATTGCCATAGGTGGCCGGATAAGGATCCCTATTCTAACCGACCAGGATCTTGCTTGATCTCCAAATCTGCCTTGATTCCTTGCGCGGGATTTCGAGCAGATTGGTCGGGCCGCACTTCATCTTCTAGTGGGCTAGACCCCCTAGTCCGGGCCGGCCCAAGCCTAGCCGTAAGGGTATAGGGGTTAATACCCCCATAGTGTGGGTTGCTTGTCCATGTGTGTTATAGAGCGTCGTGTGTCGCTTGTCTGTGTGTGTGTCTATGTTTTTACTTGCCCGTCCTCTAGAAGCGGCCCGGTCACTTGCTTTTATAGTTGAAGGGAGGCACGAGGGCAGTACATGGATTTGCTATGTGACGTTTTGTGAGCAGAGGCGGCATGTTCGAGCCCTGTAGCTCATCACTATGGTGGCATGGTCGGTGGAGCGGCCTTGTCCTCGGTGCACTGGAGCGACGCGCCAGTCATGACTGATCCTGTGCGACGTGGGAGCTCCTATGGCTTGGCGCAGGGTATGGTGCGTACTGCAGACGACATGCCAATCACTGTATGTTGACAACATAGAGAGCCGAGGCCTAGTCGGTGCCGAGGCTGAACCATTATGGGGGGCTTGATGGGCTTGAGTCCCGAGGCTACAGGGACCCCAAAGCGGATAGCCAAGGCTTAGAGGGAGCAGTTGGTCTTGTATGCTGATTCCAAGGGTACAGGGACCTGGACATGACTCTCCATGCCGTGCCGTCCTTGGAGCAGGGGTTAGGTAGCACAGTGCAGCATGAGTGTCAGCTGTGGGCACAGTGCCGAGCACAGCGGCCGGTAACCCCTGCCCCATCCTGTCCCAGATGGCATGGCATCGATGTGACTCACGTCTCGTCGGCCACTCCGCTGTATCGAGCCATCGTTCGGCTGACGTCGCGGGACTGGTTGAACGCGTTAGTTGGTCATGATGTCCTTGTCCAAGGCCTTACGCGCGGGGCCTCGAGTGAGGCGGAGAATCGGTACCTCGTTTGAGGCCTTACATGCGGGGTCTCGAGCGAGGCAGAGAATCAGTACCTCATCCAAGGCCTCAAGCGAGGCGGAGAATCGGTACCTCATCCGAGGCCTTACGTGTGGGGCCTCAAGCGAGGCAGAGAATCGGTACCTCATCCGAGGCCTTACGGTTTCATTTTGGGCTGAGCCCGCTTCGGGTGAGCCCGAATATTGTTCGAGGTGGGCCGGGCGGTCCAGCCGAGCCTCGGATAAGGGGGTTTGCCGGTGGTTGTCTCTTAGCTTCGATTTTTACGAGGTCTAAGCGATTTTTTTGGTTCTTGCTTAGAGGACCCCTTTTTATGGTACCCGACAAAGGGGCAATTGTCTGTTGGACATTTAAAGTGATGGTCCTTTGTTGGCTAACATCTACTTTGGAGTATTTGCTAGAAGACACTCTGGTTTGGTGAAATTAGACCACAGGACACCGCGGACCGGTTATAGCCGGTTGAGGAAAAAAGAAAATTTCGTTCTGGACATCCGGTGCCCCTGAGCCACAGTTGGGTCTGCCCCTGTCTCTCTCACTGACACAGGGGCCCCACCTGCCATCTTCTTCTTCCTCCTTTTCTCCTGTTCTCTTCTTCCATCGCTGAACAGCAGCCACCACCATCGACCAGCCCCGGCCATGCAGGTGTACGGACGAGCTGGTGAGCTACAGTAGCCACGGCCATGCGGGCTTGTAGACGAGCTGGCGAGCCTCTATTGTCGAGTGCCACATGTGAGCAGCCGCCCTCGCTGCTACTACCGGTGATAGGAGCGTCGCGGTGTCTGTGGCAGGGTGCGTGCGGGCACGCGTGCTGGTGCTCGGCTGCGTCATAGCCGCGTAGGACAAACAGGCAGGCAAGCAAACACGGGCAGTGGCGGCGGCGTGAGCAACCGTGCCCAAGCAGTGGTGGCGCATAGCAGGCAGCGGAGATGGTGGCTCGGACAGCAACGGTGCGCGGCAGCAAGCTGCGATGGTGGCACGCAGGAGGCAAGCAGCGGCGATGATGGCGTGAGCAACCGGACCCAGGCAGCAATGGCGTGCGGCAGCGAGCTATAGCGGGAAGCGCTCTCAGCAGGCAAGCAGCAGCGACATGAAAATGCATGTATGTTAGTCAACTAAGGGCCTGTTTGGCAGGGCTCTGGCTCCTCTGAAAATGGCTCCGGCTCTGGCTCCTCTGAAGGAGCAGCTCCTCTAGGGGAGCTGAAGCCGTTCTAGAAAAACGTTTGGCAAAATGGCTCCTTCGCACTAGACGACGTGAACCCACAGCAAGAAGCCACGCGAAGCTCGTTTTTGAGGCTTCTCCTGTACAGACAAAAAATGGCTCCAGTTCTTGACCGGCTTCCCATGCGGAGCTCTTTCCAAAACAGGCGTTTGGTACAGCATCTGCAGGAGCCAGAGCTGAAGCCCCTGCACGAGCCCTGCCAAAGAGGCTCTAAATCTGATCGAGTGTTTATAAAACTAGGATTAGCTTTGCACCGTGGCGATGTTGACGAGGATATGGGCCAGTTAATCTCGTCTGCTGATCTAGAGATGATCAGTTTGCGTGCATTGCTTTTTAATCTCTAGTGTATTTCTGATTTTTTTCCAACAGAAAAGGAGGTATTTGACGTAAGCATGACGTCATGCTGACATCACTCTGCAGCAGCGGGACGGCCCCGCTTGGCCTGCGTTCGGCGTAGCGTCGCTACGCGGACGCACGCCCGGAGGGGTCGCGCAGGGACCTGCACAAAGCGCCTAGCCAGGCTCAGTACCCGAAGGACGCTGGAGACGCCAGTGGCATGGCACTCGGCGTTAGCGTGCTTGGCCAGCCGTGGGTAGGGATGAAAATGGTATGGATATTTTTCGACCGTATTCGAAACCGAATCCGTTTAGAGGGGTTGAGATCTATCTGTATTCGAGTCTGGATATCCAACATCCGATACCGTATCCGTATCCGAATACCCAAATCGCATATTTATGATGTCGATATCCAATTGTATCCTATCCGACATAGTTGACACTATCCGTATTTGAATCCGAATCCGGACAAAAATATAAAAACAAATGTAATATCGGTGATATCTGTCCGTATTCGATCCGTTTTCATCCCTAGCCGTGGGGAAGACCCCGATTTGAAACCGAGAGAAATCCTAGCGTCTTAGAGACTTAGACTCGAACGGCGATCTCGACGGCCGCCGACGCTTAGACTCGAACGGCGATCTCGACGGCCGTCAACGGTTAGACTCAAACGTCGATCTCGATTGCCGTCGGCGGTCTCGATGGCTGTCGATGCTTAGACTCAAATGTCGATCTCAATGGCCGCCGACGCTTTGCGAGCTAGACAGATGAAGCCATGACATCGCCGGAGAAGACCTGGCTGTGCGTCAGCGGAAGTTAGCTAGCCTGCCAATCCACATCGAGCATCAGCCGTGCCTCATCGCCGGCCAATTTCATTTTTTGCCACACCGCCACCATGGCCGAGCTGAGCAAGCTCGCAGCCACTGCCATGCGGCCACCGGTCAGCGGAAGAAGAAGGAGCTAGGGGCAAAAAAAAAGTAGTCGGAGGTGCGGTCCCGGGTGAGGAGCCGCGGAAGTCGGAGGCGCAGGCCCGGGCGCCGGGGGTGCGGCGCCAGAGCATGCCGCCGGAGGCGTGAGGCCAGTAAATGGGAGAGAGGAAGAAGAAAGCGGCAGGAGCAAGAATGTCATTTCATCGCTGTTCTCTCTCCTCAACTGGCGGCAACCGGTCCGCGGTGTCGTGTGGCCTAATTTCACCAAACCAGAGTGTATTCTGGCAAAATGCTCGAAAATAGATAAAAATAAAGGTAGACAAGCTCTCTTGCTTGTTCTATTCTGAGACCGAGTCTGTTAACAGTTTTTTATTTGATTGTGTGCAGTAGCAAAGCAGCTCTGAGAGACTATTTTAGAAATTTTCAATAGACCGTGTGGCGCTAAATTCTTAGCTGTTGGACAGACATGCCTAAGTGATAAAAAGTTGTAGTTGTTAATATGTTTTCCCTAATGTAGCGGTGTAGCCCTTGGGGCTTTGAAAACTAAGGAACTGTTTGCGGTGTAGCGATAAAGCACCTGCACTCACAAACACGCACAACCAAGTAGAATGAGATAAACACAAATATTGTAATTCAAAATACAAATTAGACAAGGTTTGTTTTATTGAAGCTCGGGCCTCCACACTAGCCATACGTCCCCGTTTAGGAAGCCATGAGTGACCACTCCGTGGTGCACTCTAGCTAGGTCTCTTTCAATCACTGTCATGGATCCACTAAGCTTGATCTCTTCCCTTGCGGAGGCGAGATTGGGCCCTCACAAACTTGCCACGGCACACCACAAGCTTGGTTGCTCGTCGGCGCCTCCTAGCCATCTAGGAGCCAAGATCCAAAAGTATCAAATGTCTCACGAACGATTGACGAAGCCCACAACTGCTCAAGGATTTGGCTTGCTCTCTATTTTCAAATTCACTCAACCCACATCTTGTATTTCTCAAGAATCGCTCAATCTCACAAAGAGAGGGTATATGCAATGTTCACAAGGATCTTGGTTATGTTATGGATGTTGGGGAGCAGCAGCGAGTCCTCCAAATGAGGGGGAGGGGATATAAATACCCCACATGCGCGAACTAGCGGAACATCGAAACTTCTTATAGAAACCTCGGAACTTTTGACGTACGTCGAAACTTCCGACAAAAATGTTGGAACTTCCGCAAGTCCAAAAATAGCGCATGTCACTCTATGAAAAACGCTATAACTTTTAGCTCCAAACCCACTAGGGGGCCTAAATGCACTTTTTGTCCAATAGTGCAACATTTGAAGAAGCAATTCGTTCTCGCAAATGGATGGATTTGGCTTCACTAGGTTTATCCTGGGAAATGTGAACGAGG
The DNA here is from genome assembly GCF_019320115.1 of Miscanthus floridulus. Lineage (NCBI taxonomy): Eukaryota > Viridiplantae > Streptophyta > Magnoliopsida > Poales > Poaceae > Miscanthus > Miscanthus floridulus. Next base: position 123,395,229 of record NC_089584.1, read on the forward strand.
CTTGATTGTGTTTTGGTGAGGGTACGCTTTGCTTTCTGGACCGAGGGTGTGTTCCATCCCAAATTCCCAATGTTGTAAAATGTTTTGTCTTGATGAAGCTGGGGGCTTGGTCCTTTTTACTCTAAAAAATGTAAATTGCATTCAGTAATAGAGATTGTGTAATTAGTAAGTAGTTAATTATTACTTCTTCATTTGATTTGGTATATTTGAGACATTCATGATGGTGGTGGAGCCCAACATGAGGGTGCTGCTTTTGTTGTCAATGTCAGCCTGAACTCGCACCTCTTCTGCATGGTGGTCGACCACAACTTCACTGTCATCAGCATGGATGCGGGCTATACCTCTAACATGAACGCAAACATGCTCGTGCTTGCCTCGGGCCAGACTGTGGATGCGCTCATGACCACCAGCACTGATCGGGAGCTAGTACATGGAGGTGTTCGTGCACACACCATCGAGTTGGGGCTCAGCCAGCTGCCTTGTGACTCGTCACAGATGAGGTGCAATGGGACCACCACCGCCGTGGTGACGAACGACATCTGCTCATTCCCCCTCATGTACCCTAAGACATCTCTCCGAGGGGCACACGTGAACGACGTGACGGGCTCTTCACGACCTACTTCTCGGATGGCTCGCCGCCAAGTGACATGGCGATGGCGCTGGGGACCAAGTTGAAGAGGTTTAACTAAGCTACAATTTGGTTCTCCCTTTGCTTTGTTCTTTATGCTTGTGTTTACTTTCATTGCTTTTAGGTCTTGTTAAGTGACAACTAGGATTCATGCTAGTGTGTGCTTAGCATGGGTTTCATTCTTGTTCTTAAGGACCTTAATCTTAGTGTGAAACTTTGCTAAGGACATGGTTAGCTTGTTGGCCCTAAGAACTTTCTTGATCAATTTGCTTTGTAGAAGAACTTAGGCGCTAAGAAGGTTGGGGGTTTAGTTTTTGCATAGGCTAAGGTTTGTTTCTTTAACATTTAGAGCCCAATTCAAGTCCCCCTCTTTGGCCATAATGTTCATACACCAATCAAGGCCTTAGGGTCGACGAGCGGCCCATGGGTCAAACCTTAGAACAGGTAGGCGAAAGAAGGGGTGGCATCGACTGGCACGGTGACGGCATTAGGCAATGCGACGTAGTTCTGTCGTCTTCTATGCTCTCTTCTCTATAGGATTGATGGACGTTTTTTGTCTCTGTGGCAGGGGCGGCAAAACCCTAGGACGTGTTGAGTCTTTCCCCTAGATGAAAAAAATGATTAAACACAATATGAAAGCATCAAACCTCGCTAACACTGACTTAGAATAAACCCAAAAAATCACTTATTTTGTGGCAGTAGATAAATCTTCTTTTGTTTGAAACATCATTTTACAAATCCTCGCTAATGAAACTGTTACCTCTCTTATACTGACATGTCCTAGGACGTACGGTTTATTTCGTATATTCCAGTCCAAACAATACTGGTTGTAAGGAGGTGGGGCTACGAGAAGAACATGTGGTGTTGGAGTTTTCCTTTGGACTAATTTTTATGTAATTTTGTTGACCAAGGGAATAGAATCTTCTTCATATATAAACGTCTATAAATAGCGGCACATTTGTGGCACCTATCAGGAACCAACATACAGCATAGGAAACGGGGAAACATGGGATTCTGTATTCCATCGCGTGCCCCGGTGGCTTCAGCGCTCCTGCTTTACCTTTTCTTGCCTTTACTACTGGGGGCACATGGAGGATCCCGTAGGGTAAGCATGCATGCCCGATGCATTGCTAACAGCTTTGTAAGAAGCTTCCAAAATCCAAACTCTAATCAACAATCTTTGTAGCTATATATTGTATACCTAGGCGATGTGAAACATGGACACCCCAACGATGTCATCGCTTCGCACCATGATCTACTTAGCAATGTTCTTGGAAGGTACGTACGTGTCCTCCTCTTAAAGTAGTGAAGCCATGTTACTTGCTGATTCTTCATTTAAGACGACTGATCCTGATGAATGATGTGCAAATTCATGGTTGATCGTGTCCTGTTATTTCCTCTTCCAGTATGGAGGATTCATTGGCTTCCATGGTTTACAACTACAAGCATGGCTTCTCAGGCTTCGCAGCGATGCTCACGGAAGACCATGCTGATCAGCTTGCAGGCCAGTCCTTTCAGTCTTTTTGCTCAAACTGGAATTCGCTGTCTCACTTGCTCTTAAGCCACGAAACCAACCAAAATCGCTTTTGGTTAAATCGGTTAACTTGGTTAAAGACAATACAAATTATTCCTCCACGAGTAATAATTCAATATTAAATTTGCATGGGAACCTCCAGACAAGGAATGCATCCTACAACTTTCCCAAAAGCAAAAATTGAAAGCAACTAGGAATACTTGCAATAACCGGAAGAGTCTCATAGAAATATATATAAAATATGTTAAATAAGCAAATTGATAGAACATAATCGCAAACAGTTTCATGCTGGTCGATGATGATGGGGTTGCGCACGGCGTCCATGTGCATGTTCTCGACGGAGTCGGAGCCGGAGCTGCCCTTCCACGTCTTGATCCGGACGGCGTTGTCCGAGTGCCAGATCACCGCGTAGTTCACCGTTGGCCACGCACGCCCGCGTGCCCTGCTCGCCCAGGCTCCCGATGCTCATGCCGTGGCCGACCACCGGGGCCGCAGGGAGGTGACGTTCTCGGTGTGCATGTTGAGGGTGCCGGCGCCGATGGTGACACACAGTCGTCGGAGTTGGAGACGGCGGTGTTGCTGATGAGGACGTCCTGGGCGTTCTCGACGTGGATGCCGTCGGTGTGGGGGCACAGCGTCGGGGAGCTAATGGACAGGCCGCTGACGAGCACGCCGCGGCAGGTGTCGAACTGGACTGGGCTGTTCTTCACCTTGAGGCCTTGCACTTGCACCGTCACGTTGTTGGCCATGACCCATGAAAGACCTCAGCGCCTGATTATGGATCGGGCAGAGATCAACGTCAGCCCGTCGGATTTTTTTAACCGGTTTCAAGGATTTTTTTTTCTCACCATTACTTACTCTTCACTTGATCACTTCATTACTGTAGCTGAACATTTGTCAGTGCACCGTTAAAGTAACCATACTTTTTGTGGCTTCTAAATTAACTCTGCAGAGCTTCCTGAAGTCATCAGTGTCCATCTAAGCAGAAGCTGCAGAGCGACAACCACTCGTAGCTGGGACTTCCTTGGGATGAACTACCAAATGCCCAGTGGACTACTCCATAGAAGCAGATACGGAGAGGACATAATCATTGGGGTCGTCGACACCGGTTAGTGACCAATCACAATCATGATCCATGAATTGATCACATACTGCAAACACATGTCTTTTGGCGACCTGTCTAGTGCAAGTCCAAGGTCCACCAACACACCCCGCTGTCCCCTCAGGTATCTGGCCAGAGTCGAAAAGCTTCAGCGACCAAGGCTACGGGCCCGTGCCTTCACGATGGAAAGGCGTGTGCCAAGTCGGGGAGGCCTGGGACCGCAGCAACTGCAGCCGCAAGATCATCGGCGCGCGGTTCTACAGCGCCGGCCTGCCCGAAGAGATACTGAAGACCGACTACCTGTCGCCCCGGGGCATCGCCACCCACGGCACGCACACGGCCTCCACCGCGGCAGGCTCGGTCGTTGAGGCGGCCAGCTTCCACGGGCTCGCCGCGGGCGCTGCGCGTGGCGGCGCGCCCCGCGCCCGCATTGCCGTGTACAAGTCCCTCTGGGGACAAGGCAGTGGCACCAGTGCAGGCTTGCTCGCGGCCATCGACGACGCCATCCATGACGGGGTAGACGTGCTCTCGCTGTCGCTCGCCCTTCCCGAGGAGAATTCGTTGGGCGCCCTGCATGCCGTCCAAATGGGGATCACCGTCGTGTACGCGGCCGGGAACGACGGGCCAAGTCCGCAGACGCTTGAGAACACGGCTCCGTGGGTCATCACAGTTGCCGCGAGCAAGACTGATCGCTCGTTCCCGACGGTTATCACGATGGGAAACAAGCAACAGATAACGGTATGAATTGTTTGAATACATACAAATGCCGACACTGAAGAATCACAAGGTCGCCATGATTTTGTTTACATAGAAGCAATGAAGCATATGTTACTGATCTTGAGTATAAATACAACTCTTGCCAATTTTTCAGGGACAATCTCTCTATTACCAAGGGAAGAACTCAAACTCATCCAGGAGCAGTTTCAGAAGTCTTGCCAATGGAGACCAGTATGCAAAGCCATTAATTTTACTTTATTTTCTGCAAATGCTCCAAAAATTCTGAAATTGACAGCAACTTTTTAACTTAATTTTGTGCCTTCTCTTAGATGCACGCAAGATGATTTGAACGGTACTGATATTAAAGGGAAATTCGTGCTTTGCGCAACGCAACATTCACCAACGACGTTTGGCCCATTCACGTATTTCTCAGTCGCGTGGCAAAGCATCGTGAATGGAGGAGGAACTGGAGTTATTTTTGTTCAATACACGACTGACATTCTGCAAGACATGGGTGACTTTCCATGGGTTCTTGTGGACATTGACACTGGTAAAAAGATAAAAAAGTATATCGACTCCGCCAGGTACACCACTTCCTGGATCCTCATTAGCACGTACAACAATGCACATAACAAGCTAGATCAATTCTTTCCCTATCATGAGCTGGGCCTATCTCCGGTAAATTTGTGGTAGTTTCAAGCAGCTCACCGGTGGCGAAGATTGAACCAGCCCGCACCAGTACAGGTGCCCTGCTAGCCCCAAAAGTGGCATCATTCTCCAGAGGTCCATCACCCGACTACGCTGATATTATCAAGGTACATAGAGTCAAATGTTGCGTCTAACAGTCTGTAGGCGCAAACATGCCATCACCTGTTGTCTCACAGCAGCCTTTGCTTCCTCCACAGCCTGACATAGCTGCACCTGGAGCCAACATCCTAGCAGCAACAGGAAATTCTTACGGGATTAAGTCAGGGACATCAATGGCTACCCCACATGTAGCTGGCATCATCGCGCTGTTGAAAGCTCTGCATCCAAACTGGTCTCCTGCTGCACTGAAATCTGCAATCATCACCACTGGTAATAAAACCAAACACTGCTTTAGAAGACGATTTGACTTCTGAAGCCATGATTACTTTACTAGGCAATACGTTACATGTATTTACCTCTATTTCATTTTGAATGCTGAAGCATCTGTAACTGATGAAGATGGCATGCCAATACTGGCTGAAGGATTGCCTCGAAAGATTGCCGACCCATTTGACTATGGAGGTGGGCACATCAACCCTAACAGAGCCGCAGATCCTGGACTGATTTATGACATCAATCCAAAAGATTACAACTACTTCCTTGATTGTACCATCAAAACATCTGTTAGCTGCAATGCAACATCGACACCTGGGTATCTCTTGAACCTGCCATCCATCTCAGCTCCAGATCTGAGGTATCCAGTTACCATGTGGAGAACTGTCACAAATGTAGGCGAGGTCAATGCAGTGTACCATGTTGCAATTGAGAACCCGGCTGGAATCAAGATCGAAGTTGAGCCATCTGTTCTTGTATTCAATGCTGCAAAAAAAGTTCACACATTTCAAGTCAAGCTATCACCTCTGCGGAGGTTACAAGGGGATTATACATTTGGAAGCCTTACTTGGTACAATAACCAAAAGAAGGTCAGGATTCCAATAGCAGCCCGGATCACGATGTATGATTTATTTGCAGATGTTGCATAACTACGGTGGACCATTTTATCCTGCATGGCCGCGCTCATTATCAAAGTTTTTTAGTACTATCCAAAAAAATTAAGAAAATAAGACATGACAATTGTCAAGTTTCATCGTGGCTTGTATTTATTTTGCTCGTAGCCAAATAGGCTATGCGTTGTCTAGATCTGTTTGTTATGTTATATACAACTCTGATAACTATGCCAACTTCCTTTTGTTGCTGTACTTTTCAGTTCTACTTCAATAAATCTCTATCTCTATATACTAAAGTAAATAGTATTTCTTTTTTGTCCAAAAATTGATGGTAAAGAAGTACGATTGGTCACAATTGTGCAATAGGCAAGGTGCACCCATCACAAGCGAGTGGTAGAACAGCTCATTAATACGATCGCACGTGGCACATCCTCCTCGCCACCAAATTAATCGGATATGGAATTGAGAAGGTAAAACAAGATATCCCTTAGCCCACATCGTTGCTACCGAAAAAAGATATACGTTTGCACCCACTTCCTTCCCCTCTCGTCTCTTCTCCATTTTGCAAGTGCTTTTCCTAAGAGCGGCAATGCTACATGTATTTACATCTGTTTTGTTTTTGTAGCACCCGGTTTTAAGAACAAAACCAGATACACACCATATGTGAGCCCAGGAAGTCAAATCTCACATATAGCTACAAATAAGGGTAATATCAATAGACAATGCTTAAATACATAACATATTAGTATAAAGAATATAACCTCAGAGTATAGACAGCGGAAAGACAACTCCGATCCTCAAGCGAAGACTCCAGTTCCACAGGGACAACTGACTGGTTGATCACAAGCCTAATTCCTCCAAACTCTAGCAATCTGTTACTCATCCGGGATTTTCATCCAAATATTTGAAAAGTAAAGCAAGCGTAAGTACATGTCGTACTCAACAAATATAGCATGGGGTTCAAGAGGCTCAAAAGGCTGACACTGATTAACTGCGATTAGCTTTTAGTGAGTCATGATTTTAGCAAAGGAGTAGTAACAAGTTTATCACAAGCCCATATAAATACATGATCAGGTAAACATGAATAATGAATAGCATAAACAGTAATCATTAATGAGCATCTTCATCATCAGTGTTCATCATCATTAATCATTAGTGATCATCTATTTCGTAAGGGTTCCAAGGCCGCTCGTGACCGTGAGCACGGCTGATATACCAATTTTACACTCTGCAGAGGTTGTACACTTTCACTGTGAGTCGTGATTTACCCTTTCGCCCGAGGCGGCCAACCTCTTGACCCACTACCAAAGAAGGTCGGTAGGGTTCAGTATGAAGCCTTTCAAAGGTTTGTCTAACAAGTTAGGGCCGCTAGATTCACTTGGCAAACAGATGTAGAGCCCCCCTTCCTGATGGCACATTGACACGCGGCCTATATACATGGGGACAGAGGCCGCACTATACCTGATTTGGCAAGCCATTCTTACGTCAATAAAGGTAACCACTAACAAGCTAGAAAAGGTCCTCATACTGAGCTAAAGCCAGAGCCATGTAGCCCTCACAGCTGTACTATAAGTCCCGGATGATCACTTACAAATAAGTCTTTAGGGAGAGGAATCTAGAGCACCATAAAACAGCATAATGCTCTAGCCCCCTTGTTCCATGTTGCTAAAAAGCATCTTTTAGTGTTTATTGCATATATCATTAGTCAAGTTACAAGATCATGGTTGTAGTTGAGCACTAGCATCATACTACCCAATGTAATACCCCATAGATATCAAGGTACAAGGTACAAAGTACTAGGAAATCCTTAGTGGCAGTCAAGGTAGACACATGCAGTATGAATTAAATGATTAAAGGTGAATAGGTAATAAGGAAGATCCCATGCTATACTTACCTTAAACACAGATCCTTCGGTAAGCTTTAATCTTCAACGTTTTTTTTCTTCTTCTTGATCACTACATATATCTCACCGACTGGACGAAATCATATAGCACCACACAAGCATCCATACAATCATACACGAAGCAAACAATAGATCTAAATTAGAACAGTACACCAATCATAGAAAAATAAGTGAAAGAGTTTGAAATATGATTCTACGCATCGCTATGAACACAAACGTGAGAGGCACGCTAATCGGAGCTACGGTTCAAAAGATACATCTATCAAAAGATTTGCTTTATACGCGGAAAAGAAAACTATAGACTTCATTTATTTTAACTATATAAATCTTATATAAATTGAATTAAGTAAGATTTACATTTGACTTATAAAACTAAAGTAATACAAATCATATTTTATTTACAAAACCTAGTTGCATAATTATTAATCAAGATATGACTTAAACCATGAAACTCTAGTATTAGTGACATGATAAACATTGTTACTAACACGTGGAACTCGTCGCTATGAATCTAACGCAACTTGAATGGACTAAAACGGAGTTAAAACGCTGAAGATATGATTTAAACAAGATTTCCTTTAATAAAATAATAGATTAAATCTAATCACGAATTTTAAAAGTTGAAAACCTACTTAACAGTAGTATTAACATGTAGATTATGAAATTACGAACCTAACGTAAGTTGAACGGATCAAATCGGAGTTAAAACGGAGAAGTTATGGCTAAAACAAAATCAGTGGCAATTCTGTAAATAGTTGAAAACGTATTTTAGACCTTATCGAAACAAAATATGCTTTCAAATGGGGAAAACAAAATCTGTAAACATGTTTTGGACTGTGGGTTCGATAATATAAAAACTCAGGGGCTCTTATGAAAACATAGCGGCCGAAGGGGTATCAACAACTAGAGGCCGTTGGATCTCTACTGACCGGCTCAGATTAGATCTGAGGGGAAGGAAGTGAGAAGAGCCGGCCAGAACAGTACCTCGACGGTGGCACCATGGCCGGACCATGATCGGCGACGTCGGCTTCGATGCTCCCGGTCACCACAGGGCACGGGAAGACATCGGGGAGAAAGAGAAGCTCGAGGCGAGCTCGATGGAGGACTAGGGAGAAGCTGGGACGGCGCGGTGGTGGCCTCGGGCGCGGTTGGGCAGAGTGGAACTCACGGCGGCGCGGCTTCGGGCATGGGTGATGGCTCGGGCGATACAGCGGCTCGCTAACGGGTTAGGCGAGGGCGGCGGGGTGCGGGAGGCTTATATAGGGTGGAGCAGACTTGTTGTGCACGGCATCGAGGAGACAGGGCGGACACGGATTCCTGGTGACGGCGCGGAGTCTAGCTCGGTGACGACGGGAGGAAAGGGATGACCCCGACATGCGGGCCCAGCGCGTCAGTCGCAGAGGCACATGACCGCAACGGTGGCTTCGGCTGGGCCGCGCTGAAACAAAGGAGCGGGGCGCAGGCCCAAGTGGGAGGAGAAAGGCGGGCCGTGGGAACTGGGCCGGACGCCAAGGGAGAAGGGGACGACGCACTGGGCCGGCTTGGCCCATGCGGGGAAATGAAGAGGGCTAGGCCAACTGCTGGGCTGAGCAAGAGGAGGAAGCAGGCCTTTAGGCCGAGAAAGGAAGAGAGAATGTTTCTTTCCTATTTTATTTTTCAAAACCAATTCAAATGTAACCCAGATCAAATTTGAATAGGATTTCAAATATACCCTTTTCAATTCAAACATAAATGAGAAATTTTGACAAGTTTTCAAAAATAAAATTTACACCTTCCTAAATGCATTTATTTCTTAATTTTCTTCTTTCTTTTCTTTTACTTCAAAGCCATTTTTAATTTCTTTCCAAAACAATTCAAACCATTTTGAATTTTAAATCAAAACCACTCAATCAAATACATCGAATGTAAGGGCATGTATGCACAAACATGTTTCTAAACCTTATATTAAATTTTAATTTCATGAAAATTTTTATTTCCCATGTTTTAATGAACACAAAATTCCAAATTTAATCATTTTAGCTCTATTTCCAAAAATTCAAAATTTAGGGTGTTACAGTTTTGCATGCTGAAGCATCTGTAATTGATGAAGATGGCATGTCAATACTAGCTGAAGGATTGCCTCGAAAAATTGCCGACCCATTTGACTATCGAGGTGGGCACATCAACCCTAACAGAGCAGCAGATCCTGGTCTAATTTATGACATCAATCCTAAAGATTAGAACTACTTCCTTGATTCCACCACCAAAACATCCGTTAACTGCAATGCAATATCGATACCTGGGTATTTTTTGAACCTGCCATCCATCTCAGCTCCAGATCTGAGGTATCCAGTTACTGTGTGGAGAACTGTCACAAATGTAGGCGAGGTCAATGTAGTGTACATGTTGCAATTCAGAACCCGTCTAGAATCAAGATCGAAGTTAAGCCATCTATTCTTGTGTTCAATGCTACAAACAAAGTCCACACTTTTCAGGTCAAGCTATCACCTATGCGGAGGTTACAAGGAGATTATACATTTGGAAGCCTTACTTGGTACAATAACCAAAAGATGGTTCGAATTCCAATAGCGGCCCAGATCACGGTGTATGATTTCTTTGGAGATGTTGCATAGCTGTGGCGAACCATTTATCCTGCATGACAGCGTTCATTATCATAGTTTTCTTAGTACTGTAAAAAAAAGAAAATAAGACACGCCTAATGTCGTGTTTCATCGTGGCTTGTATTTATTTTACTTGTAGCCAAATAGGTTATGCATTGTCAAGATCTATTTGTTATATATATAACAACTCTGATAACTATGTCAACTTCCTTTTGTGCTGTACTTTTCAATTGCTAAACTAGAAGGATACCTTGTACATTGTTGTGGGATTATCATAGAATAAAACCGTTGCATGTATAAACTAAATCCACAAGATCTAACGTCCATTCTTATTAAAACTAGATAAGGCATGGTTTTTGCAGATGCAATGTTTTTTCTTATTACTTTCATTTATTTCTTCTTCTTATTCTTGTTTTCTTTTTATTTCATTTACCTTTTCTATTTACATTGTTTTTTATATTTGTTTTTTTTTTCTTTTCTCATTTTCCCTTTCTTCTTGTTCATACTTTTCCTTTTTCCTTATTGTTTTTTCTCTCTTCATTACTTTTATATCAAGTGTCCTGTTATCTTGCTCTAACTTTTCTATTGTTTCCTAGCATGTGATTTTTTTACATCATTAATTTTATTGGGACTTCCATGTATATCATTATTTTTATTGTGAGATGTTTTCTTGTGAAGAAAGAATATTTTTTATTTTAACATCGTTCATTTTTTATGAAGAAATACCATTCCTTAAATTGGTCGCGTATTATCCACGAGGTGATCCAAGTGTACTTTCATTATTTTTCTCAAGGTGTCCATAAGATCCCATAGTGTATTTTATATCATTCATATTGTAACATAGATTGTTCCACGCTGTATTTTGGATCCTTCTCTTAGTATTGATGGAATGCTTTATGGTGTATTTTGTGATATTTTTATAGTATCATTAATATGTTTTTGACATATTTTGGATTGTTCATTTAGTATTCATGGATTTCTCTATCGTACATTTTAGGTTACCTATGACAAGTTTAAGGATGTACTTTTGATTATTTTATTTTTGTTTACTCTTGTGTCTTCACGGCATTAATAAATCTATCAACCTCTCACAGGTAAGATGGATCAAGTCTTGATAAATTGTACATACATGCTCAGATGCTCTCTACATCTTAAACTATAAAATTCCATAAGGATCTACATAATAATTTAATGCAGCTGTAAATAGATTTAAATATATACATAGACATTTATTTAAAGAAAAATGTTCACACTGTCTTTGCTCAATAAAAGGTTACAATAATGCATAGTTATGATTAAATTATTAAAATATTCACTCAATTTTCTCAAAAGAACATTCTATATGACCAGATATTCACTAACATAAATTAACATACAGGTATGACTAATTAATTAATATATTTTCAACAAACCAACAAATTCACTGCCTAGATCAAAATCTAAATATTTTCTATGCATTGATGGGTTGCTAGGATCCATATATTACGAAATTAATGATTTATAGTGGAAGAAACATGTGAAGCTACCTAATACATCAATTTTAGGACACAAACTATAGCTAATACGGTATTAAAATACTCAAACAACATGCATTCACTCTGTCGGGTTATGATACCCCGGGTATCTCAAGACACCGATTAGTTTTCCGCTCGGGCGGCCCACGTTGGCCCAGCTAGCAGAGGGCCGACGACCGCGGTTCACTGAAGCTACAAAGGCCCTAGGCCAATCACTAAGGCGAGTGGTCGACCACGACCTCTCCCTTCTCCTTCCGCTACATGCCACACAGCACTGCACGACCTTTCCCCTGTCTCGAGCCTTGGAAAGGAACAAGGAAGGTAGATCTCCACCAAGTAAGCCAGCCCTGACAGGGGCAGGCACGCTCCACTCACTCCGCTAGGACTGATGGGACATCTATCCCCTAAGTCAGGATAGACGCCATCCCTATGCCACACTATGCGGACAAGACAACACCGCCATGCAGTGACAACCGGTACAACATCCCACCGTCCATACTCAGCCCGACAAGATGGGCGTATGGCCCCACCCACTATGAGATGAGGCACACGACCCTGACCTTGACTTTCAAGGCTGGCGAAGCTATCGGGCACCTCAACCTCGCAGTCCAGGGTCGAGGCCACCAGGACCGACGACCAAGGAGCGGCTACGTACTCCTATACTGTCGCCACGATGCCACCGGGAGATGATGACGAAGGCCACGACAGGCTCACGTGGCACAAGATAGATTGGCATACCACCACCATGCCAACATTGCCGTCACGACCGGCACTATAGCATCACGCCATGCCATGCTGCAACGTGGGAGCAAGACCACGATGACAAGCATACCAGAACGTGTGCTAACGCCAAGACAAGATGGCCTTCCTTACAAGCAAGCTTACTAGTTTCTCCCTCCCTCAGACTCATGACCAGATATTCACTAACAAAAGCATGACCACGACCCAGATGCACACGGCCTGGGTCGCTTTAGGCCTAAATGACGACCCTCAGTTAAAGAGGACGTCCCATGACCATGTAGCCACTCGGGAACGTGGCCGCAACTTGGCAATGGTTGAGAAATCGCAACCTAGCGAGCTAAGGCATGATTAGGGGAAAGGCGCCTAAGCGGTTCAGGGGTCGAACTCTCCTTCTTGCGGGGCAAAAAGTCGATGATCCACTCAAAAGTTGCGACCTTTGACTAACCTGCTCGACCCTAACCCAATGGCTTGGGGGCTCGTCGCGACCTTAGAAAAAATCACAACATCCCAATAAAAGAGTTTCTCTTTATTCATAATCGACAAGTGCAGCCTGCCCGCATATAGGACATAAATAGCCTGATACCACCGACATGGCGACATCTTTGAAAGCTCTAGAAGCCGTGATGCTAGAAGAAGGTTTGTGGGATGTTCTTGTCGGTGCAGAAAGTGACCAACACGTTAATATTTGTAGTTTTGCCGTACATTGTGATCGGAGGAGGCCTAGCACTCAATGACACAGGGTTTATACTGGTTTAGGCAATGTGCCCTACGTCTAGTTTGAGTCGGTCGGTGACTTTATTCCTGAGCCCAGGTGCTCAAAGTCTGCAGTGGGGTTACAAACGAGAAGGAGAAAGATGGGGTGTACAAGAGGTCCGGTCGGCTCTGGTCAGAAGGGCTAAGAGCGACAGGAGCTCCTCTATGGGATAAGTGTTCAAGCGTGTGCCTGAGGTCCAAACCTAGCGGTTCTATGGTTGTGAGCTAGTGAACTTGATCGATCTAATGAATCTAAAGGGACTTGAATTGACTTCGTCTATTGGGAGAGAGCGCATCCCCTTTTATAGATGAAGGGGTGAAAGGTCCTTGTGTGGTTTTGGTAATTGAGTGACAACCTAGGTGGACAAATTGTGTTTATGTGAGATACACAGGTGATTAGTCTGTAGAAACATGTGTGTGAGCAACATATGCCATGAAGGTGAAAATGGCTTGGAGATGTTGCAAAGCTCATACATGTGATGATGAAGGAGCTCATTGCACATGAGACATGACATTGAGTCATGTGATCAAGGTGGAGATGATCAAGACAAGACTTGTCTTGATGGTCCGATTGCAAGCGTGAAGGGCAAGTCGAAGGCTTTGGAGCAATGGACCGCGTGGCGGTGAATCTTGAGCAAGACTTGGCGCCGATGGACATAGGCAACAGTGAAAAGCAAGTGAAGTCAAGATCGATGAACCAATATGATCACGTGATGATATGAAGTGGATCATATTATTGTTGATCATGTTGGTGCATGTGTTGTATCGACATTGGAGGAGATGGAATGGAATACGCAAGGCAAAGGTATAACCTAGGGCATTTCATTTCACTGGTCATAGGTGTGTAGAGAAGTTGATGACCGGGTTTAGGATAGATGGACGTACTATCAAGAGGGGCAAACTTGTTTGCATATCGGTCATCTAGTGCCACTTGAGTGATCTAACTTTGCATCGTCGCTAGGATTAAGTGGCATGGCAAGTTGAGTGGCTAATCCTTTGAAAAATGATTATGAAAATGCTAACACACATACACATAGTGGTGTACACTAGGTGGTGTTGGCACATTTATAAAGGAGATGAAGTTGGAGTTGATGTGGATCAACTCGGCGTTGGAACGGTGGTGAGAAGGGTTAGGAACTCCACCGGTGGAGTGTCTGTGCATAGAGTGAGGACAGTCCAATGGTGCCACCAGCGCCCTATATAGAAAAGATAAGGTCCCACAGGGTGGACTGGACTCTAGCCACGTAGTGACCGGACACTGAGGCTCAGCGTCCGGTCAGTGGTGGCAGTCAGCGTGCAATGTCGGTCTGTCGATCGGACGCTGGCTCTGAAATGACCGAACGCTGGAGGCAGTGTCCGATCCTATTGTCGGACAAAGTAGTGTCATTGGAGAGTGACCAGATGCTAGGGCTGCGTCTGATCATGTCCGACCGGACACGTTCGGTCAGGATCGGTACCTTACTATAAACAACCGGATGCTGAGGGTCTAGCGTCCGGTCAGTTGAAGCTGCTGCGTCCGATCAGAAGATGGCCATTGAGATTAGAAGAATGCCATTGAACATAGGTGACACATGGCTATCATCGAGCGACCGGACGCTGAGGTCCAGCGTCCGGTCAACACGATCGGAGCGTCCGGTCGGCCCGATTTTTACCCATTGAAGGGGTAACGGCTAGTTTAGCCCTTGGGGCTATAAATAGAAGTGGCCTTCGGCCATGGCTGGGGCTGAGCACCTCAGGGGACTTTGTGTCCATGCTTGGTAGTGCTTAGGAGCCCTCCATCTCACACATACTTGATAGTGATCATCCGATTGTGTGAGTGAGCGATTCTAGTGCGATTGCATCATGAGGTTGCATCGAGTGGCACTAGGTGATCGAGTTGCAAGCTGGTGGTGCTTGTTACTCTTGGAGGTTGCCACCTCCTAGATGGCTTGGTGGTGGTCTCCGTCAAAGTCTGCAAGAAGCTTGTGCGGTGCTCTGGAGAAGTGCTTTGTGAGGGGCATTATGCTCGCCCCGCGGGAGCCGCAAAGAGCAACTTTAGTAAAGCATGTCATTGAGCTACCCTCACATCCAGGGTAGGTTCTTGTGGTGCCCGATGTGCAGGCTTGGCAGGTGATGCCAATTAGCCGCTGAACCACCAATTGAGCGGTCGACACAACGGGGACTAACACGTTGGCAAACACGTGAACCTTGAGAGAAAATCATCATGTCAACCTTGTTCTTCCTGTTGGTTTGCATCCCCATTACACAAGCTTGCAATTACTTTCATATACATTGAGCTTGTGTTGTTGCTTTTGTAATTAGTTAGCTTGTGTAGCTTGCTAGTTACCTTCTTGCTTGTGTAGCATAGAAGTAGCTCCCTTGCGTGGCTAATTTGGTTTGTGTAACCTTGTTAGTCACATTACTTAGTTTGTGTAGCTAAGTATTCACGCTCTCTAATTTGGCATTGGTTGCCTTGTTATTGAGCATTGCTAGTGAGTTTAGTTGGCTTTGTGCTTTTGCTTACTAGCATGTGTAGGAGCTCCCTTGTTACTTAAAATACTAGTGGCATAGGTTTGTGTGACCTTGCTCCTAGAATTGGTTAGGTGAGCTCTAGCTAGCCCGGCACCTTTGTTGCTTGATTAGTATCTTTGCAAGGTGCTAGTGAACATAGATAGAGGGGTGTAGTCTTGGCTAGACCGATAATTTTAATTCCACACTTGTTTCGGTTAGCCAATGTGATTAAGTTTTAAAAAGGACTATTCACCCCCCTCTAGTCGCCATCTCGACCCTTTCAATTGATATCAGAGCTAGGTCTCTCATTTGTGGTCTTCACTGACCTGAGAGGATGGCGGCTTATGGGCTAGATGTTGATTGTCCACACATTTTTGATGGCACACACTTTACACGATGGAAAAATTGGATGATATGCAATTTTAAGTTTATTTGCCCTCAAATGTGGTGGATGGTAGATGTAGGCTTTTCTCATGTGTTGGATGAAGATAATCTAACTCAAGCACAAGAGAAATGCCTAGATCTCGACATCCAAGCTACTAACATCATGTATAGATCTTTGCATGATTGCATCTTTGGAGAGATCATCGACATGAAGACCGCCCATGAGATTTGGAGTTATCTCAATGAGAAATATGGGATGGTCTCTGATGATGATGATGAGTCCAAGATGGAGGCACATGAGTGTGTTGAGCATGACCACAATTCGGTGATTGTGGAAGATAGCTCCACCTCATGGTCAAGTGATGATGATGATCGATCCACTACAAGTTCACTTGACAAGGTTGATGATGACGCCATAAGTGTTGCCAATGATGATACTACTTCATGCACACTTGATGATGATAATGATGGATCATGCTTGGGCTACGAGAGTGATGATTCTTCAAGCTCTCTAACTACATCACATTGCTTCATGTCACAAGGTGACACAAAGGTATCTAATGCAAATGTGGTTGATCATGTTGATTCATATGATGAGCTTGTTAGTAGACTTGCTAGCATGACCATGTCTTTAGAAAATGAGAAAGCTAAAACATTGAAATTAGAAAATGAAAACTCATTTCTAAAGAACTCTTGTGAAGAACATAAGAAATTACTTGATGCTTATAAATCTTTACATGATGAGCTAAAATTGAATCATGAGACACTACTTGCATCTCATGATGAATTACTAGAACAACATGCTTCTCTCATTAAAGTGTTTACAAAGAAACTTAAAAATAATGAGAGCTCATCACATGGATCAAATGATAAATTGCAAAATGTTGCTAACCCTTGTGATGTAGGCAAGAAGCATATATCCACTTCTTGTGATGATCTATTAGATATGCCATGCTCTTTACAATTAGATGCTTGTTCTACTTCTATGTCTTGTGAGACTAACCTTTTGAAGGAGAACAATGAGCTCAAAAATGAAGTGAAGAAATTGAGCAACAAGCTAGAGTGATGCTACAACTCAAAAGTCACCTTTGAGCACATGTTGAAGACTCAAAGAAACTATGGTAACAAGTGTGGCCTTGGCTTCAAGAAGAAGATGACAAAGGGTGAAAGAAAGAGAGAGAGAAAGATGAAAAAGCTACAACAAAGAAAGCTCTCTCATACCATGTGCTACCGGTGTCATGAAGCAGGACACCTTGCAAATGGTTGCCCTAACATTGAGAAGCTCAAGAAGATAAAAGAAGAAGAGAGGCTAAAGCATGTCAAGTGCTTCAAGTGCCGCACTTGGGGTCATCTTACCTCAATGTGCCCAACCAAGCAATTGGTGAAGCAACAAGTGAAGCCTCAACCAAAGCCACAAGTTGAGCAAGAGAAGACACCCCAAGAGTAAATCAAGATCAACCATGAAGATGGTGGTGATTTAATGATGAAGAAGAAGAAAACAAGAATGGGTGGAAAGGCAAGGCATCCAATGCAAACTCAAGATGCCAAGATGATGAGCAAGAATGAAAATGAGAAGAAAGATTATGCTCACATCAAGTGCTTCAAGTGTGGAAGTGTGAGACACTTTGCCTCTAAGTGTCCTATCAAGCTTGAGAAGAAGGCTCAAGCAATCCATGAGAGGCAAGGCAATGAGAAGCAGCACATGAGCAAAGAAGAGAAGGCTCAAGCAAAGAGAAAGTGCTACTTATGCCGGGAAAAGGGACACATGGCACATTCATGTCCCCTAGGTGACATTTCTAAGCCTATTTCAATTAATGTGGATTCTATGCTTAGAAAGGATGGCAATGGTACCTCATTGGTTGCAATTGCAAAACATCCCGCTATTCATACTAAGGCTATGCCTAAGTATGTTGCTCCTAACTTGAGAGGACCCAAACTTGTTTGGGTACCATCAAAAAGTGGATGATTGATTGTAGGTACCATCGGCATTGGAGACTTGATTCAATTGATCTTACATTGTTCATCATATGATGAATCAAGTTATGAAGCTTAGTGCACATCCTAACCCAATGCCATGACAAATTGAGTGAGTCCAAGTGCTACAACATACAAGTGTCATATTCAAGTTGTGGTGATTTATTGGATTATTTGATGGCTTGCAAATATTTGAGTTGAAGCTTGCTAATTGGATGATCATGAGCTAACCAAGGTATATCTCTTGTTGATCATTTCATTTGGGTGCATATGAGTTGATTGAATTGGATAAATATGCAATGTTGCTTGCTATGAGATGATTGAATGGATAATTGATTAGTAATCAAGTTTGGATTGATTTGTGTTGGATAAATTCATGAGATGGCTTTTAGTAAGTGGTTTGAATAGATATATGTCTTATGGAAGTATTCAAACAAGTTAGTTTCAAGTTTGATTCACATTTGATGAAGTATAGCTCAATTGTTGAAATCTGTCATATATTGAAAATCTAAGCTAGCTGTGATCTTAGCCATGTTTGAGTGATCAAAACTTATTAGATTGGCATGAAAATTGGTGTACATGCTCTAGACTTATGTTATAAGATGATGTACAATTTTTATGAGAATTGGATAAGAAATGCTTCGGTTTTGGAGTGGATCTTGTCAGCTATAGTGCAGCAGTTTTCAGCATATAGCAGTGCTGGAAGAATTGATATATGGTAGCAATCTAGAAGTAAAATGAAGCTCAAATTTTTACAGCTGCTAGATAACTTAGTAAAGAACATCTCCACTAAATTTCGTGGCATTTGGATTTGTACTTTGGGAGATATGCTTATTTCTTGGAAGGGTACAAAATATGTCAGAAAAGTGACAAATGTTGGATTGATCTAGAGTCACTTTGATTGAAAGGTCCTTAAGTTGGAAACATGTTTACAAGTGTTTGAGGTACCTAAGTTTGGTTTTGAGATGATCTAGAAGCATGACAAGATATGAGTACAAGGCCATTTGATTGTGGAGTGTACTTTGCACACCTTTGGTACTCAAGATGAAGATCAAGATCAAACTCAAGATGAAGATGAAAGTTTAAGTTCTAGTGACTATTGGAAATCATTTGGTAGAAAGAAAAGGACTTAAACAAGAAGAAAGAAAAGGACTTAAAGAAGGAATCAAGGTTACTCACCAAGTTAAGTTCATCACTTGGATCAATCAATCAAGTCATTTCAAGTGAGTATCAAGAATGATTCTTGGAGAGAGGTCACTTCTCCCTAGTGTAGGGGCTTGCCGCCTATGTGTAGGTGAACCAAGTGTGGTACTTGGAAGGCTAACATGGAAGTGGTGATCTGAGGAATATTTGAGATGCTTAGTTGAAGCAATCAAAAGGGTTGATCAAAAAAAGCGTGCAACACCCAAAAGAGAGCTAGTCATGATAACCCTTGCAAGAGGTGTGAAGAAGCTTGTCATTGGTTCAAACCAGACTTGGAAGCTTAGGCAAATCAATTTAGTTCAAGTCAATCATAGAAGCTCATGATAGTGATAGGAGTACAAGCACAAGACAACAATGCAAATGGATATCTAATTTGTTTATTTCAAATGGTATCTAGACTCAAGTATTTTATCAAGAATCAACAAATGATGCCTAGATCAACTCACAAGTGATATCCTATAAGTGGTACTCATGAAGATAGCAAATGTTCAAGAAATGGTTCTTATTGATAAATCCAACAAGTGGTTCCATACTAAAAGATTCTTTCAAATGGTATTCACTTCATACAAGTGGTATCGTATCTATACATAGTATCAATTATGCAAGATGATGGTTCCACAAGTGATCCTCAACTATAAGTGATCATCAAATGAAGAATGCATCCCTCAACTACAAGAACTCAAGTGTATCAAATGGATGACCCATGCTATCACATAGGGGGAGATGTATCACAAATTGATATCAAGATCAAAGATCCTATGTGTGGTATCTCAAGAAGCCCTACACAAGATACAAGTGGTACAAGTTACAAGTGGTATCTACAAGTGGTGTCATTCCAACAATCATGAAGATGTCCATAAAAAATGCAAGATTCAAGCCTCAACCATCTACCCCAAATGCATACCTTTGCATCAATAAGAAGCTCACCTTTTATGGAAATTCATGACAAAGGGGGAGAGAATGTACAAAGATATGAAAGCCTTTATAGGGGGGAGAGATAAATTGTGTAAGGGGAGAGATAAGATAGGAAAGTTTAGGAGGTTGGACATGAATATGGACAAAGAGGGAGCAATATTGGAGAAAAGAGATGGATCAAAATTTCTTGGACAAGAGAAGCACACAAGTAGGGGGAGCAAGCTCATGAACTTTGATTGATTGCATTTGATATGTGCATATTCATGTGCTTGCTTGCATTGCATAAGCTTTCAAATTCAATATGCATGCTTGTGTGGTGTATGCTAGTTGTAGAACTTGAATGATGATCTAATAACTAGCATGCATAGGATGATAGCTAGACACTTGGTATGCTTTTCAAGTAATGCTAGTACCTTGCTTTTAATGTTGATCTCACAAGGTATCTAGTGCTTTTATTTCCAAGTGATATCTAGCTAACCATGGTGCTAAGGATGAACTTCAAGGTGCAACTCCGATTGGTACATGCTTCAAAGGTTTATTCTATACACCTTAGCATCATCCGGTAGTAATTACTCTCCCATAATTTTAATCTATGCATATGTGCGAGCTTTAAATCAAACATTCTAGCACATATGTAGGGGGAGCTAATACTACCATATCGGGTTTGTGGTACTTGTCCAAAATCATTTTCACATGGTAAAATTACTTGGGCAAGCAACATGAATCCAAAAGAGCATAATTTCTATATCTTTGTAGAGTTGTCATTAATTACCAAAAAGGGGGGGATTGAAAGGTCCTTGTGTGGTTTTGGTAATTGAGTGACAACCTAGGTGGACTAATTGTGTTTATATGAGATACATAGGTGATTAGTCCGTAGGAACATGTGTGTGAGCAACATATGCCATGAAGATGAAAATGGCTTGGAGATGTTGCAAAGCTCACACATGTGATGATGAAGGAGCTCATTGCACATGAGACATGACATTGAGTCATGTGATCAAGGTGGAGAAGATCAAGACAAGACTTGGCTTGATGGACCAATTCCAAGCGTGAAGGGCAAGTCGGAGGCTTTGGAGCGATGGACCATGTGGCGGTGAAGCTTGAGCAAGACTTGGCGCCGATGGACATAGGCAACAGTGAAAAGCAAGTGAAGTCAAGATCGATGAACCAATATGATCACGTGATGATATGAAGTGGATCATATCATTGTTGATCATGTTGGTGCATGTGTTGCATTGACATTGGAGGAGATGGAATGGAGTGCGCAAGGCAAAGGTATAACCTAGGGCATTTCATTTCACTGGTCATAGGTGTGTAGAGAAGTTGATGACCGGGTTTAGGATAGATGGCCATACTATCAAGAGGGGAAAACTTGTTTGCATATCGGTCATCTAGTGCCACTTGAGTGATCTAACTTTGCATCATCGCTAGGATTGAGTGGCGTGGCAAGTAGAGTGGCTAATCCTTTGAAAAATGATTATGAAAATGCTAACACACATACACATAGTGGTGTACACTTGGTGGTGTTAGCACATTTATAAAGGAGATGAAGTTAGAGTTGATATGGATCAACTCGGCGTTGGAACGGTGGCGAGAAGGGTTAGGAACTCCACCGGTGGAGTGTTCGTCCGTAGAGTGAGGACAGTCCGACGGTGCCACCAGCGCCCTATATAGAAAAGATAAGGTCCCATAGGGTGGACCAAACTTTGGTCACGCAGTGACCGGACGCTGAGGCTCAGCGTCTGGTCAGTGGTGGCAGTCAGCGTGCAACGTCGGTCTGTCGATCGGACGTTGGCTCTAAAGTGAACGGACGCTGGAGGCAGTGTCCGGTCCTGTTGTCGGATGAAGCAGTGTCACTAGAGAGTGACCAGACACTGGGGCTATGTCCGATCACGTCTGACTAGACACGTCCGGTCGGGGTCGGTATCTTACTGTAAATGACCGGACACTAAGGGTCCAGTGTCCAGTCAGTTGAAGCTGCTGCATCTAGTATGAAGATGACCGTTGAGATTAGAAGAATGCCGTTGAACGTAGGTGACATGTGGCTATCATCGAGCGACCGAACGCTGAGGTCCAGTGTCCGGTCAACACGACCGGAGCGTCCGGTCGACCCGATTTTTGCCCAGTGAAGGGGTAACGGCTAGTTTAGCCCTTGGGGCTATAAATAGAAGTGGGCTTCGGCCATGGCTAGGGCTGAGCACCTCGGGGGACTTTGTGTCCATGCTTGGTAGTGCTTAGGAGCCCTCCATCTCACACATACTTGATAGTGATCATACGATTGTGTGAGTGAGCGATTCTAGTGCGATTGCATCATGAGGTTGCATCGAGTGGCACTACGTGATCGAGTTGCAAGCCGGTGGTGCTTGTTACTCTTGGAGGTTGTCACCTCCTAGATGGCTTGGTGGTGGTCTCCGTCGAAGCCCACAAGTAGCTTGTGCGGTGCTCTGGAGAAGTGCTTTGTGAGGGGCATTGTGCTCGCCCCGCAGGAGCCACGAAGAGCAACTTTAGTAAAGCATGTCAATGAGCTACCCTCACATCTAGGGTAGGTTCTTGCAGTGCCCGACATGCAGGCTTGGCAGGTGATGCCAATTAGCCGCCGAACCACCAAGTGAGCGGTCGACACAACGGAGACTAGCGTGTTGGCAAACACGTGAACCTCGGGAGAAAAATCATCGTGTCAACCTTGTTCTTTCCGTTGATTTTCATCCCCATTACACAAGCTTGGAATTACTTTTATATACATTGAGCTTGTGTTGTTGCTTTTGTAATTAGTTAGCTTGTGTAGCTTGCTAGTTACCTTCTTGCTTGTGTAGCATAGAAGTAGCTCCCTTGCGTGGCTAATTTGGTTTGTGTAACCTTGTTAGTCACATTACTTAGTTTGTGTAGCTAAGTATTTGCGCTCTCTAATTTGGCATTGGTTGCCTTGTTATTGAGCATTGCTAGTGAGCTTAGTTGGCTTTGTGCTTTTGCTTACTAGCATGTGTAGGAGCTCCCTTGTTACTTAAAGTACTAGTGGCATAGGTTTGTGTGACCTTGCTCCTAGAATTGGTTAGGTGATCTCTAGCTAGCCCGGCACCTTTGTTGCTTGATTAGTATCTTTGCAAGGTGCTAGTGAACATAGATAGAGGGGTGTAGTCTTGGCTAGACCGATAGTTTTAATTCCGCTCTTGTTTCGGTTAGCCAACGTGATTAAGTTTTAAAAAGGACTATTCACCCCCCTCTAGTCGCCATCTCGACCCTTTCAAGGGGATGGCCTTACAGGTGAGAGGGAGAGAGTATGAATGCTTCTAAGCCTTATTGCCCATGCCGACAGGTACAGGATGATGGTAGGCTCCCACAACACTGTTTGATGTCAGATGCACATGGGAGGTTCCGTCGTCTTGTTTGGGCATGGTAGATGTCGGTACCTACATACACTATTGATGCCTAGAGGTCTGTGAGGAGTTTCACCATGTGCACTCAGTATAGTAAATCCCGGTGCCCACAACACTGTCGATGCCCAGAGGCATGCAGGGGAACCTTACCATATGGGAGTTTAATAGCACCCACAATACTGTAGGGGAAATGTAGGCGCCTACAACACTGTTTGTGTCAGGGCGGTTGTAGAGTACTGTTCCATGCAGGGTATGGTCCTTGGTGCTGTGGTTTGACTTGTGCGCCTTGCCTTGCTTTTCTCCTCGTGTCTTCTGGTCTCTACCGAGTGGGTGTCCCTAGTCGGTTGATCCCAGTCAGCTCTGATCGTGCTAGTCGAAGAAGAGCAGTGAGCAGGGGCCGAGCGTATCCTCGGTCAGAGAGTGTGGGGTCGGAGTCGGATGTGGATGTGGTGCTTTTAGCCAGGCCTTCTAGTCGAAGAGGCCGTCTAGAGGAAGGCTAATGACCGAACCGAGCGCTTTGGTCGTAGAGGTGGGCCGGAGTTGGAAAATGGTCATTGTTCCTCCTTGGCCTGACCTTCCGATCGGAGATCGGATCACTCCTCCAGCCTATCGCTCAGGTATTTGGGTCGGCCCATGAGTTGTGTACTATCTGCTTGGGCCGAGCTTTTATGGGGAAGCCGGTCCATGAGGGACCCTGGGTTTATGAACCCGACAGGAGCCCCCAAGCCCCTGGGCGATTTGGGCAGAATCGTCTAGGAGATTTTTGTCTTAGCGGTAGGTGCGCGCGAGCGCACCCGCGGGTGTAGCCCCTGAGCCCCTAGGCGGTTCGGGTAGAACCGTCTAGGGATTTTTCGTATTGCCAGTGGGGGAGGTTTTTGTTTTTGTTGGTGGGTACGCGTGAGCGTACCCGCGGGTGTAGCCCCTGAGCCCCCGGGCGGTTCGAGCGGAACCGTCTGGGGGTGTTTTGTTAGCGGGCATGTGTGCATGTTTTTAGTTGAGACAGAGTTTGTCAACCAAGGCATCGTTGTGCAGCCGAGATGGTTAGGCGTGGGGATCGGAAGAGATGGAGCTCGCGGATCCTGGTGTCGGTGCACGCTGTGGGATCAGGAGGGGCAGTTAGTTCATTAGTTTAGGGATCAGGCGAGGCAACAAGGCGGTGCTCATGGATCCTGGCATCGGTGTAGCCCGCGTAGTCGAGGCAGTTAGTTTGTTAGTTTAGGGATCAGGCGAGGCGACAAGGTGGTGCTTGTGGATCCTGATGGGGTGAGATCGGGGTCGCAAACCTAGGGAGTTTTTGGAGCGCAGTCGAAGCGTAGCCGAATGGGGCGAGATCAGGGTTGCAGACCTAGGCGTTTGGAGCGCAGTTGGAGCGTAGCCGGATGGGGCGAGATTGGGGTCACAGACCTAGGTGTTTGGAGCATAGTCGGAGTGTAGCTAGATGGGGCAAGATCGGGGTCGCAGACCTAGGCGTTTTGAGCGTAGTTGGAGCATAGTGAGATCAGGGTTGTAGACCCAGGTGTTTGGAGCATAGTTGGAAGGGGCGAGTTTAGGGTTGCAGACCTAGGCTTTTTTGTCTTGAGCCCCCATGCCTTGTTGGGCCTTAGTAGGGGTTGGTGTGAGTTATGTACGTTACCCTATCTTTGGTTCCTCACAACCAGAGGGGCTAAGTTTTGTCACTTATCTCGATCGCTCGGGCTCGAGTGACGTGCTCGGTGAGTTCACTAATGGGTATGATCGAGTGGAATCTGGGTCCGTCGTTCGTGACAGGGTCAGCATAGCCCTCTTGTGACATTCCACTACTCCTTTACCTGTAACCCGGTAGATGCCTAGGTCATTTCAGAGACCGACCTAGGTGGCCTAACGGCCTCCCCTCGATGGAGATTCGGTAGGCTTAGCGAGAGGTTCAGGATCGAATGAGAAGGTTGAGATGACCCTATCTACGAGACTAGGCGAGGGCCACACAGGGCTCATCTCATTTTTCTCCCCTGGCTCTGTTGGTTGCTTATGTCGAATGAGGCAACCACCGCTTCATGACGCAACACGGAGCGTTGTGATGCATTTTGCTGCACGTGCGATGCTTAGTTCCTGAGCCCCCAGGTGGTTTAGGGCCTGAATCGTCCAGTAGGTATGGGCGTATGGAATGAATGCGCATATGGATGTATGAAATGATTTATAAAGAAATAGAGGGGGCTGGTAGTTTTTACCTTGATGACTTGAGTGATGGGGTTTGGAGAGCTTCAGTCGGAAACATCCGACCAGGACCTGTGCTCGTCGTTCATGATGAAGTCAGCATGGCCTACATGGGGCGTCCCTTTGCTTCCTACCTGTCTCTCGGTGTGTTTTCTTGAGTCGTTCGATCGACTTAGGAAGCCCGATGGTCTCTCCTGGCGGAGATCCCACTTTGGGTTTTTCTAAGTCCTACCTAGGGGTGCGGAGAGCTGCCTACATGTGGTGACATTTTGGTTTTCATGCCTGGTCGTGCGATAGTGGTGGGCCATACCCAGGCCATGTTTTGTCTCACTAGGCGGCGTTCTGTCTGACCCGGTGTCGTTCCATCAGCTAGCGTGCGTCCCATCGGTCAGGGTGTGTCCCATCATTTCCCATCCGCATTGAATGGGGGAAGAGAGAGAGTTTTTTGCTCTGATCTTTTGCCCCTCTTTGGCTGTCGTGTTTCTTCCTTAAATAGGGGGAGGGAGAGGGCTCTCCGTCATAGTCCTTTGCCTGTTGTCCAACTATTGTCTCTCCTCCTTCCTCCTCCTCACCGAGAGTGCCTGTATGCCATGGCGGTTCCTAAGTGAGAGAGATGGTAAGCGAGGGGGAGGACTTATAGATCCTTTCATGAATCCAGAGCGCAATGTTGAGTTGGAGGCTGCCCGGGGTGGTGCTGGCCATCTTTGCCTGAGAAGGGGCGGCTTCCGCCGAAGGGGTGTGGCATGTTGGATTCTGCGAGGCCTTCTTTGGGATGGAGCCATATGCAGAGGGGAAGTTGCCTAGGATCATGCTAGTGGAGGGTTCCGTGCCTGCAACTGCTCAGGTTGGCAAGTTCATAAAGTTTGATGAGATCTCTTTTATCCATGGTGGCCATACTTCGATGGCAGCGTCCCTACCCAGTAGCTGCCTTGACTGCATGAGAAGGTTTGGAGCCCCATGCTCTTCTGCTGAGCATCTATGGGTGCGATGCCTTTGAGGTACCCATTGCGCTCGCCGAAGTTGAGGGAACAGAACCGAGCGGGTCCCTTGAGGTACCCGTTGCGCTCGCCGAAGTTGTGAGCGGAATCGGGCAGGGGCCCCTATAGTGGTGGTTATGTCCGACGGCGAGTGCCATTTTCCTTTGGCATCATGCGATGTCGTCGAGTGGCCATAGTAGTATTTCGAATGGAAGTAGTTTTTTAGCAAAAAATGTAATAGTTGAGTTCATGGGTGAGCCCCTGTGTGAATAGTTTTTGTATCAATGAATACATCAGTCTTGTTCTTTGTGATAGAATCACTATATGTTCCTTGTTTTTATCCTGACGTAGCTATTTGTTTTTGTCCATTCTTTTTCACACCTGCCCGTTAGTTTCATAGGCTGCAACTTTTTTAAGAACCTAGGCATGGCCCGCGGGGCTCGGCTGCTCGTAACCGTAGGTCGTGGCGGGGTGCGTTCAGTTAGGAGTAAGAACAAAGTTACATAGGATAGTCAAAGGAAAAGGAATGCGCTTCCATTCAGGGACAAAGTTGTTTACCATGTGACAATAAAAAAAGAGAGGTAATATTTGGTATTATACCCTCATGTAGACCCCGAGCGACCTAGGCTAAAATTGTTCAGGCCGGGGTGCTTTACAGGAGCAAGCGTTGACTAAAAAAGCGGTTAGACCAAATTTTAGAGGAAAAACAACGTAGTTGTTCAATGTTCCAAGTGTTGGTGAGAATGTTGCCGTTGCCGTCCTCCAGTCGGTAGGTGCCTGGTTGGATTACTTCGGTCACCGTATAGGGTCCTTCCCAAGTGGAGAGTTTGTGTTTTTCCTTTATCAATTGGGTCCTCTGAAGTACGAGATCACCGACTTCGAGGATTCTCCCCCTCATCTTTCTTTCGTGGTACCTACGGAGAGTTTGCTGATAGCGAGCGGAGCGAATGATGGTCATTTCGTGGGCTTCCTCGAGCAGGTCGACTGCGTCTTGCTGAGCCTCCGTGGCTTAGTCGTGGTCAAAAGCCTTCACTCTTGGGGCGCTGTGGTTGAGGTCGGAGGGCAGCACTGCCTTAGCTCCATAAGCTAGGAAGAAGGGTGTGAACCCTATGGATCGATTTGGGGTCATTCTCAAGCTCCAGAGGATTGCTGGGACCTCTGCCACCCATCGTCCAATGTATTTGTTGAGCCGGTCGAAGATGCGTGACTTGAGTCCTTGGAGGACCATGCCATTGGCACGCTCGAGCTGACCGTTGGTTCATGGATGTCCGACCGAGGCCCAGTCGATCCTGATGTTGTATCCATCACTAAAATCTAGGAACTTCTTTCTAGTGAAGTTAGTTCCATGGTCAGTGATGATACAGTTAGGAACGCCGAACCGGTAGATAATGTCGAGGAAGAATTTGACCGCCTCTTCCGAGCGGATGTTGGTGATGGGCATGGTGTCTATCCACTTGGTGAACTTGTCGACTGCTACGAGTAGGTGAGTGAAACCACCTAGGCCCTTTTTGAGGGATCCCACCATGTTGAGGCCCCAGACCATGAATGGCTAGGTGATGGGGATGGTTTGGAGCTCCTGTGCCGACAAATGTGTTTGCCGAGCGTAGAACTGGCATCCTCTAGATCTACGGACGACCTCCTCTACATCTTGTAGCGTGGTGGTCCAGTAAAAACCTTGGTGAAAGGCTTTTCTGACCAGCGACCTTGGGGCCATGTGATGTCCACAAATCCCGGCATGAACCTCGAGGAGGAGCTACTTCCCCTAGTCAGTGGGGATGCACTTCATGAGCACTCCTGATGAACTCCGTTTGTAGAGTATGTCACCGAGCACGATGAAGGTTCTGGCATGTCGAGCGATCCATTGAGCTTCAGTCCTGCCAGGTGGGAGAACCTCCTCGAGGAGGTAGGTGAGTAGTGGCGCTCACCAGTCGGTTTGATCGAGTGCCAATACAACAACGTCGGAGAGTGACGCCGTCCTGAAGGTACTAGGATCAGAGCCCCCGAGCGCTGGCTTAGCACTAGGGTCGGAGCCCTCGGGCACTGGCCTGGCATTGGGGTGTGTCTAGGTCGGACCTTCCAGAACATGGGCGGATAGCTCGTGGAGGTCGTTGATGAAGATCCCGCTTGGGGCGGGTCTCTCCTGGTGGCCAATTTTGTGAGAAAATCGACAGCATTGTTGTCCATTTAGGGGACATGGTGCAGCTCGATCCCCTAGAATTTGTCCTCAAGCTTGCGCACCTCCTGGCAGTACGCTGCCATGAGGGGGCTTTTGCAGGAGGATTCCTTCTTGACTTGATCAACGACCAACTCCGAGTCACCGCAAACATAGAGTCACGTAGCGCCGAGCTCGATGGCGATGCACTGTCCGTTGATGAGAGCCTCATATTCCACGGCGTTGTTTGAGGTCAAAAAATGGAGGCGGATGGCATAGCAGAGTCTATTCTCATCTGGGGAGATTAGAACCACTCTAGCCCCCGAGTCAAGTGCCATTACAGACCCATTGAAGTACATTGTCCAGTACTCGTGGGTGACGTCCAGAGTCGGTAGCTGGACCTTCGTCCATTCGGCAACAAAATCCACGAGAGCCTAACGATCGAATCCGACCGTCAAATAATGTCCAAAACAGGAGAATTCAACAAACTTTTGACACATATGCATATACTATTGACCTAGTTCCACTTGTATTGGAGAAAACATGTTTTGCAGGACTCATATTCGAACAAGTGGAAAACCAAGCAAAAATGCGCAAAGCAGAAAGCGTAAAGCAGATCATACACCAAGGAATCAAGCAAAGGCCCATCCAACTGCCAAATTTGGGCCAGGCACCGACGTAGAAGAGGTCTAGGCCCAGCCAAGAGCCCATAGGAGCAAGGCGGTGGCGAGCAGGGCCAGCCAGGGTGCGGCCGCACCCTAGGTGCGCCCGTACCCCCACCACCGCCTCTTGGGCCCATGCTCCTCCATCGTTTGAATGTTTCCATTCATAGGCGGTTTTGGCCGGTTTCCTAATTTATCAGCGCCAAACCGACCATGCTTCACTATATAAGAAGAGGAAGAGCTCACCATTCAAACACACACTATTTGGAGCTACACACCTCACCCCTCTCTACTTGTACTCTCTTAGTTTTAGTAGTAGAATTTTAGCTAGGAAAGCTATCAAGGAGGCCTTGGCTCCTTGGAAGAGTGACATCTTGGTATGAATAATACTATGAAGAGTTCTTCCATAGTCATGCTCTCATATCATTTATATAGTAGTGCATATAAACTAGAGTATAGTTGTCTTGTTATAATCATGATATATGCATTAGCATATAGTTTGTGTGTTAATATCTTAACATGTTTAACTTCATGCTTAATCATTCATATGGTATGTATGAGTAGAAGTAGAGCTAGGGTTGAGGTGACGGTTCATCGTTCCTTTGGGTTTGCCCATATTCTTCCTTGTCGATCCGTAGGGTCGGAGTCCCAGGGGGATATGGGTAGTTTCATTGTACATGGGCATAGTGCTCGGGTGTACGGGAACCTTCGGATATGACAGTGCCCCCCGATTGAGGGGTAGGCGGTAGGTGGTGACAGCCCTATTCGTCCCTTGTAATCCCCCACGTTCAGGTACAGTGTTGGAGTTTTAAAGTCTCTCACGCTTGCTAGCAGACCAGTACTCGGAGATCTCCCCTTTCATCTTAAAATTAGTTCTAACTCTAATCATATAACTTGTATGATCGTTAGCTGTTCTTTGCGCAGCTATATTAGAACATGCCGGCTCCATGTAGGAATATTCTTTTATTTTTTGTTTTCTCCTTTATCCTTGAGGTTGGCCCAGATATGTGTCCACTATCCTTAAAATATCATTTTTACCCCTGTCAAGAACTACTGGTTTACTAATGCAAGTATGTAATCCTGTTCATGCTCATGCTAGACTCTTATACCTTGCCCTCCTTTGGGAAAATATAAATAACGATACCATGAATACTTCCGGGTGAAATGCTACAACGATAGATCCGTGCGCTTACGGATATTTTCTATAATCATTAAGAACTATCGTAGTTGGTGTTTCTTGGCGGCGTCGCTAAGGTTAACTCAATCTTAGTGATGGTGCCGAGAAATACCAACAGGCATTTCTGGCGCCGTTGTCAGTAATGGACTTAAAACCTTCACACTTGGTGATTGCGCTAAGAAATGCCAACAAGTATTTCTGGCGCCGTTGCCGGGGAGGGACTTAAAACCTCCACACTTGGTGATTGCGCTAAGAAATGCCAACAGTCGCATAGCTGAGCGTCGTACTCCTCCCTTCCGACTCGCGAGCCTAGCGGTGCTGTCCACTCTCTCCCTCGCACTCTCCCTCCCGAGCCCCTCTCCCTCCTGAGCACGGCGGCACGCGCACCCTCTCCGTCCCGAGCACGGCGGTGCACCTTCTACCTCCGAGCCCGGCGGCGCCCTTCTTCCCCACAGTCGATGGCGACGCAGGGATGCCAGATCCGGCCGGTGGCGGCACAGGGAGGCCGAACATGACTGATTGCGGCGCAAGGAGGCCGGATCTGGCCGGTGGTGGCCTAGGGGTGGATGCGCCATAGGCGATGGATCTTCGTTGGGGTCACATGCCCGTGCGGCGGCTGTCCGGAGCAGCACCAGCGGCGGCGACGCACGTGGATCCGACGAGCGGTGGCGCTTGGATTGGCTTGGCGGGCCTCATCGATGGGCTCAGTGGGCTCCATCGACCGGCACTGTTCCATCACGCCACACCATGCCGTGACGTGGGAGCAAGACCATGACGACGACCGTACCAGAACGTGCGCTGACGCCAGGACAAGACGACCTTCCTTGGAAGCCAAGCTTACTAGTTTCTCCCTCCTTCAGGCTCACGACCACTTGGTCGAGAGAACCTCTCTCTGTATGTAACCTGGCCCCTGGACTCTATATAAGGGTGGTTAGGCCTCCCATCCAGGGGGACGGACTCTCGAGACTTTATTTGGGCATCCGTTCTCCTCACTCCTCCTATCTCTTTCCCTTAGCTTACACACCCTATTGTAAGAACTTTAGAGCATTCAAACGAGAAACATGCACTTAAACTATATCTGACACCGGACGTAGGGCTTCGGCACTCTCCTATACACAAACCATGAAAACCTAAATCTAATTACGCCACAAATTATACAGGATTCATCCAAAAAGACATAGCATACCCATTAACTAACTTTTTTGAGCAACCTCCTTTAAAAAAATGAAGATCAAAATCTCCCAACTTATAGTTTGCAGTTCTTGGATCTCCAAAGACGCCAACAATGGTGTCTTTGCTCAGACCGAGGAAGAAGAGTACTTATAAATTATTTGCTCTGGCAACTTTTAAAGGCACCGCCAGTATATATAAATCCTATATTTATACCGACAATCAATTAAGCTAACAACTAGTATAGATTTAATTTACATTGGTGATTGTCTTAATTGCACCGCCGATATAAAACTATGATTTATACTAGTTTTGCCTTAAAAACGTCATATAAATATATTTACGCAGACGGTTTATAATCATGAGCCCACACTTTTGTGCCTGCTTTATGAACCACCGATGGAGAAAAAAAAAACATGGCATCAACATAATTGTTTTTGTACTAGGTGCCGGAAGCAGAAAGTGAAACCAGCATCTTACCAGTCGAAACATAGCCTGTAACTGTTTGGATGCTCATCACAATATTTGCGTATAAAGATGATACGGTCTATCTTTGCAAGAGTGCACCATAAAAACTCACACAAAAGCCAGACATGGAGTGCCATGTAAAATTATACTCCACTTAGGATACTCACGAGTGGCATAACGTCAGAATCACCCAAAAAAACGTGACGGAGGTTAATCTAGGCTTACTAGCAATTATGAGTACTCCACCAAGAGAAGAAATTGCATCGTTGTCACATTGCCTTTAATTTTGCACTTGAAAGATACAGCAATGGCCTGTCTATTCGGTGGCTCGGTGCACCTGGACAGTAACAGTCTTGTACGGAATAGCAGAGATAGCCTAACACTGCGGGTGCTGGGACAATTGACAGGCATGGTGTGCGCTCACGAGGCATGAGTAGGGAGCAAAACGTTACGGATATTTTCCGATCGTAAAACCGAATCTGTTTATAGGGGTTGAGATCTGTCCGTATTCGAGTTCGGATATCCAACATACGATACCGTATCCGTATCCAAATACTCAAATCCCATATTTATGATGTCAATATCCAATCATATCATATCCGACATAGTTGACACTATCCGTATTCAAATCCGAATTCAGACAGAAATATAAAAACAAATATAATATCAGTAATATCCGTGCGTATTGGCTTTCATCCTAGACATGAGCATGGGGGACGCACGCACGCAGTGCCCCATCCAGCACAGCAGTCCTATCCTACACGCACCGTTTCAGCGCACGGGGCAGGAGGGCACGCTGTCGCTGTGGTGGCACACTGGCACGCGCACTCCTCCTTCCTCCGCGCCACGCTGTACGGCGCCTTCATCGTCCGGCCGCCGAGGAGCGGCAACGCCTACCCCTTCCTGGCGCCAGACAAGGAGGTCCCATTCCGCCATACGTGCTCGGTAACCGCTGCTGTACTGCATTCTGGACGGCCGCTTGGCACTGCCGGCCGCGCCGCTCGTGCAAATGTGATAGCTCGTTGAGTGTGGACACAAAGAAGAATCCCATGTTTCTTGTCTCTGCTCTCTCTGGATGAACAGGCGAGTGGTGGAACCGGAATATGTGGTTGACCCTGACGAGTGCGCAAGCACGCAAGCACGTGTGCATCGCGTCATCGATCACTGAAATTGTAAATTGCTGTACCAGAGTACATTTCTTTCTCTGGTTGCTATCTAAGAATAAGCTCTTAACCAGATATTTAAAAAGAAGGGGCAATTGTCTGTTAGACATTTAAAGTGATGGTCCTTTGTTGGCTAACATCTACTTTGGAGCATTTGCTATAAGACACTCTGATTTGATGAAATTAGACCACAGGACACTGCGGACCGGTTACAGCCGGTTGAGGAAAAAAGAAAATTTCGTTCTAGACATCCGGTGCCCCTGAGCCACAGTTGGGTCTGCCCCTGTCTCTCTCACTGACACAGGGGCCCCACCTGCCATCTTCTTCCTCCTCCTTTTCTCCTCTCTTCTTCCATCGCTGAACAGCAGCCACCGCCGTCGACCAGCCTCGGCCATGCAGGTGTACGGACGAGCTGGTGAGCTGCCGCAGCCGCGGCCATGCGGTCTTGCAGACGAGCTGGCGAGCCTCTGTTGTCGAGCGCCACGTGCGAGCAGCCGCCCTCGCTGCTGCTGCCGGTGATAGGAGCGCCACGGTGTCCGTGGCAGGGCGCGTGCTGGTGCTCGGCTGCGTCATAGCCGCGTAGGACAAATAGGCAGGCAAGCGGACGCGGGCAGCGGCGGCGGCATGAGCAACCGTGCCCGAGCAGTGGTGGCGCGTAGCAGGCAGCGGAGACGGCGGCCCGGACAGCAACGGCGCGCGGCAGCGAGCTGCAGCGGTGGCGCGTAGGAGGCAAGCAGCGGCGACGGTGGCGCGAGCAGCCGGACCCAGGCAGCAATGGCGTGCGGCAGCGAGCTACAGCGGGGAGCGCTCTCAGCAGGCAAGCAGCAGCGACGTGAAAATGCCTGCATGTTAGTCAACTAAGGGCCTGTTTGACAGGGCTCTGGCTCCTCTAAAAATGGCTCCGGCTCCTCTGAAGGAGCAGCTCCTCTGGAGGAGCTGAAGCCGTTCTAGAAAAACGTTTGGCAAAACGGCTCCTTCGCACTAGACGACGTGAACCCACAGCAAGGAGCCACGCGAAGCTCGTTTTTGAGGCTTCTCCTGTACAGACAAAAAATGGCTCTGGCTCTTGACCGGCTTCCCATGCGGAGCCCTTTCCAAAATAGACGTTTGGTATAGCATCTGCAGGAGCCAGAGCTGAAGCCCCTGCACGAGCCCTACCAAAAAGGCTCTAAATCTGATCGAGTGTTTATAAAACTGGGATTAGCTTTGCACCGTGGCGATGTTGACGAGGATATGGGCAGAGATGATCGGTTTGCGTGCATTGCTTTTTAATCTCTAGTGTATTTCTGATTTTTTTCCAACAGAAAAGGAGGTATTTGACGTAAGCATGATGTCATGCTGACATCACTCTGCACAGCGGGACGGCCCCGCTTGACCTGCGTTCGGTGTAGCGCCGCTACACGGACGCGCGCCCGGAGGGGTCGCGCAGGGACCTGCACAAAGCGCCTAGCCAGGCTCAGTACCCGAAGGACGCTGGAGACGCCAGCGGCATGGCACTCGGCGTTAGCGTGCTTGGCCAGCCATGGGTAGGGATGAAAACGGTATGGATATTTTCCGACCGTATTCGAAAACGAATCCGTTTAGAGGGGTTGAGATCTGTCCGTATCCGAGTCTGGATATCCAACATCTGATACCGTATCTGTATCTGAATACTCAAATCGCATATTTATGATGTCGATATCCAATTGTATCCTATCCGACATAGTTGACACTATCCGTATTTGAATCCGAATCCAGACAAAAATATAAAAACAAATATAATATCGGTGATATCCGTCCGTATTCGATCCGTTTTCATCCCTAGCCGTGGTGAAGACCCCGATTTGAAACCGAGAGATATCCTTGCGTCTTAGAGACTTAGACTCGAACGGCGATCTCGACGGCCGCCGACGCTTAGACTCAAACGGCGATCTCGATGGCCATCAACGGTTAGACTCAAACGTCGATCTCGATTGCCGCCGGCGGTCTCGACGGCCGTCGACGCTTAGACTCGAATGTCGATCTCGATGGCCGCCGACGCTTTGCGAGCTAGACGGATGAAGCCACGACGTCGCCGAAGAAGACCTGGCTGTGCGTCAGCGGAAGTTAGCTAGCCTGCCAATCCACATCGAGCATCAGCCGTGCCTCGTCGCCGGCCAATTTCATTTTTTGCCACGCCGCCGCCATGGCCGAGCTGAGCAAGCTCGCAGCCACTGCCGCGAGGCCACCGGTTAGCGGAAGAAGAAGGAGCCAGGCGCAAAAAAAAAGAAGTCGGAGGCGCAGTCCCGGGAGAGGAGCCGCGGAAGTCGGAGGCGTAGGCCCGGGCACCGGGGGCGTGGCGCCAAAGCATGCCGCCGGAGGCGTGAGGCCAGGAAACGGGAGAGAGGAAGAAGAAAGCGGCAGGAGCAAGAATGTCATTTTATCGCTGTTCTCTCTCCTCAACTGGCGGCAACCGGTCCGCGGTGTCCTGTGGCCTAATTTCACCGAACCAGAGTGTATTCTGGCAAAATGCTCGAAAATAGATGTCCACCAGTAAATGACCATCACTTTGGATGACCAAGAGACAATTGTCCCTAAAAAGAAAGGTAGACAAGCTCTCTTGCTTGTTCTATTCTGAGACCGAGTCTGTTAACCGTTTTTTATTTGATTGTGTGCAGTAGCAAAGCAGCTCTGAGAGACTATTTTAGAAATTTTCAATAGACCGTGTGGCGCTAAATTCTTAGCTGTTGGACAGACATGGCTAAACGATAAAAAGTTGTAGTTGTTAATATGTTTTCCCTAATGTAGCGGTGTAGCCCTTGGGGCTTTGAAAACTAAGAAACTGTTTGTGTTTTCAGGAAGATCCTTGGAAGGATTTGAAGTCCTTAGCTTCTGAAAATCGCGGTCATGGTCCAGCGCACCGGAGCACCATATGAAGAGGCCGTTTGGCCAGGCTCCTTTCGGCTCCGGCTCCCATAGTGCAGCGTCACTGTAGCGCACAGGAGCTGGAGCCGGGGGATCGGAACTGTCGATGCACGTTAGAACTTCCGATGTTGTCATTATGAAACGAAATGAGAGTACGCCTAATGAGTTCTAGCTCAAACCAAACTTGGATATATGAGTTTGGGGATGTCCAATAGCAAGACATAAAGCACCTGCACTCACAAACACGCACAACCAAGTAGAATGAGATAAACACAAATATTGTAATTCAAAATACAAATTAGACAAGGTTTGTTTTACTGAAGCTCGGGCCTCCACACTAGCCATACGTCCCCGTTTAGGAAGCCATGAGTGACCACTCCGTGGTGCACTCTAGCTGGGTCTCTTTCAATCACTGTCATGGATCCACTAAGCTTGATCTCTTCCCTTGCGGATGCGAGATTGGGCCCTCACAAACTTGCCACGGCACACCACAAGCTTGGTTGCTCGTCGGCGCCTCCTAGCCATCTAGGAGCCAAGATCCAAAAGTACCAAATGTCTCACGAACGATTGACGAAGCCCACAACTGCTCAAGGATTTGGCTTGCTCTCTATTTTGAAATTCACTCAACCCACATCTTGTATTTCTCAAGAATCGCTCAATCTCACAAAGAGAGGGTATATGCAGTGTTCACAAGGATCTTGGTTATGTTATGGATGTTGGGGAGCAGCAGCGAGCCCTCCAAATGAGGGGGAGGGGAAATAAATACCCCACACGCGCGAACTAGCAGAACATCGAAACTTCTTATGGAAACCTCGGAACTTTTGACGTACGTCGGAACTTCCGACAAAAAATGTTGGAACTTCCGCAAGTCCAAAAATAGCGCATGTCACTCTATGAAAAACGCTATAACTTTTAGCTCCAAACCCACTAGGGGGCCTAAATGCACTTTTTGTCCAATAGTGCAACATTTGAAGAAGCAATTCGTTCTCGCAAATGGATGGATTTGGCTTCACTAGGTTTATCCTGGGAAATGTGAACGAGGCTTGATTGTGTTTTGGTGTTTTGGTGAGGGTACGCTTTGCTTTCTGGACCGAGCGTGTGTTCCATCCCAAATTCCCAATGTTGTAAAATGTTTTGTCTTGATGAAGCTGCGGGCTTGGTCCTTTTTACTCTAAAAAATGTAAATTGCATTCAATAATAGAGATTGTGTAATTAGTAAGTAGTTAATTATTACTTCATTTGATTTGGTATATTTGAGACATTCACGATGGTGGTGGAGCCCAACATGAGGGTGCTGCTTTTGTTGTCGATGTCAGCCTGAACTCGCACCTCTTCTGCATGGTGGTCGACCACAACTTCACTGTCATCAGCATGGATGCGGGCTATACCTCTAACATGAACGCGAACATGCTCGTGCTTGCCTCGGGCCAGACCGTGGATGCGCTCATGACCACCAGCACTGATCGGGAGCTAGTACATGGAGGTGTTCGTGCACACACCATCGAGTTGGGGCTCAGCCAACTGCCTTGCGACTCGTCACAGATGAGGTGCAATGGGACCACCACCGCCGTGGTGACGAACGACATCTGCTCATCCCCTCTCATGTACCCTAAGACATCTCTCCGAGGGGCACATGTGAACGACGTGACAGGCTCTTCATGACCTACTTCTCGGATGGCTCGCCGCCAAGTGACATGGCGATGGCGCTGGGGACCAAGTTGAAGAGGTTTAACTAAGCTACAATTTGGTTCTCCCTTTGCTTTGTTCTTTATACTTGTGTTTACTTTCATTGCTTTTAGGTCTTGTTAAGTGACAACTAGGATTCATGCTAGTGTGTGCTTAGCATGGGTTTCATTCTTGTTCTTAAGGACCTTAATCTTAGTGTGAAACTTTGCTAAGGACATGGTTAGCTTGTTGGCCCTAAGAACTTTCTTGATCAATTTGCTTTGTAGAAGAACTTAGGCGCTAAGAAGGTTGGGGGTTTAGTTTTTGCATAGGCTAAGGTTTGTTTCTTTAACATTTAGAGCCCAATTCAAGTCCCCCTCTTTGGCCATAATGTTCATACACCAATCAAGGCCTTAGGGTCGACGAGCGGCCCATGGGTCAAACCTTAGAACGGGTAGGCGAAAGAAGGGGTGGCATCAACTGGCACGGTGACGGCATTAGGCAATGCGACGTAGTTCTGTCGTCTTCTATGCTCTCTTCTCTATAGGATTGATGGACGTTTTTTGTCTCTGTGGCAGGGGCGGCAAAACCCTAGGACATGTTGAGTCTTTCCCCTAGATGAAAAAAATGATTAAACACAATATGAAAGCATCAAACCTCGCTAACACTGACTTAGAATAAACCCGAAAAATCACTTATTTTGTGGCAGTAGATAAATCTTCTTTTGTTTGAAACATCATTTTACAAATCCTCGCTAATGAAACTGTTACCTCTCTTATACTGACATGTCCTAGGACGTACGGTTTATTTCGTATATTCCAGTCCAAACAATACTGGTTGTAAGGAGGTGGGGCTACGAGAAGAACATGTGGTGTTGGAGTTTTCCTTTGGACTAATTTTTATGTAATTTTGTTGACCAAGGGAATAGAATCTTCTTCATATATAAACGTCTATAAATAGCGGCACATTTGTGGCACCTATCAGGAACCAACATACAGCATAGGAAACGGGGAAACATGGGATTCTGTATTCCATCGCGTGCCCCGGTGGCTTCAGCGCTCCTGCTTTACCTTTTCTTGCCTTTACTACTGGGGGCACATGGAGGATCCCGTAGGGTAAGCATGCATGCCCGATGCATTGCTAACAGCTTTGTAAGAAGCTTCCAAAATCCAAACTCTAATCAACAATCTTTGTAGCTATATATTGTATACCTAGGCGATGTGAAACATGGACACCCCAACGATGTCATCGCTTCGCACCATGATCTACTCAGCAATGTTCTTGGAAGGTACGTACGTGTCCTCCTCTTAAAGTAGTGAAGCCATGTTACTTGCTGATTCTTCATTTAAGACGACTGATCCTGATGAATGATGTGCAAATTCATGGTTGATCGTGTCCTGTTATTTCCTCTTCCAGTATGGAGGATTCATTGGCTTCCATGGTTTACAACTACAAGCATGGCTTCTCAGGCTTCGCAGCGATGCTCACGGAAGACCATGCTGATCAGCTTGCAGGCCAGTCCTTTCAGTCTTTTTGCTCAAACTGGAATTCGCTGTCTCACTTGCTCTTAAGCCACGAAACCAACCAAAATCGCTTTTGGTTAAATCGGTTAACTTGGTTAAAGACAATACAAATTATTCCTCCACGAGTAATAATTCAATACTAAATTTGCATGGGAACCTCCAGACAAGGAATGCATCCTACAACTTTCCCAAAAGCAAAAATTGAAAGCAACTAGGAATACTTGCAATAACCGGAAGAGTCTCATAGAAATATATATAAAATATGTTAAATAAGCAAATTGATAGAACATAATCGCAAACAGTTTCATGCTGGTCGATGATGATGGGGTTGCGCACGGCGTCCATGTGCATGTTCTCGACGGAGTCGGAGCCGGAGCTGCCCTTCCACGTCTTGATCCGGACGGCGTTGTCCGAGTGCCAGATCACCGCGTAGTTCACCGTTGGCCACGCACGCCCGCGTGCCCTGCTCGCCCAGGCTCCCGATGCTCATGCCGTGGCCGACCACCGGGGCCGCAGGGAGGTGACGTTCTCGGTGTGCATGTTGAGGGTGCCGGCGCCGATGGTGACACACAGTCGTCGGAGTTGGAGACGGCGGTGTTGCTGATGAGGACGTCCTGGGCGTTCTCGACGTGGATGCCGTCGGTGTGGGGGCACAGCGTCGGGGAGCTAATGGACAGGCCGCTGACGTGCACGCCGCGGCAGGTGTCGAACTGGACTGGGCTGTTCTTCACCTTGAGGCCTTGCACTTGCACCGTCACGTTGTTGGCCATGACCCATGAAAGACCTCAGTGCCTGATTATGGATAGGGCAGAGATCAACGTCAGCCCGTCGGATTTTTTTAACCGGTTTCAAGGATTTTTTTTTCTCACCATTACTTACTCTTCACTTGATCACTTCATTACTGTAGCTGAACATTTGTCAGTGCACCGTTAAAGTAACCATACTTTTTGTGGCTTCTAAATTAACTCTGCAGAGCTTCCTGAAGTCATCAGTGTCCATCTAAGCAGAAGCTGCAGAGCGACAACCACTCGTAGCTGGGACTTCCTTGGGATGAACTACCAAATGCCCAGTGGACTACTCCATAGAAGCAGATACGGAGAGGACATAATCATTGGGGTCGTCGACACCGGTTAGTGACCAATCACAATCATGATCCATGAATTGATCACATACTGCAAACACATGTCTTTTGGCGACCTGTCTAGTGCAAGTCCAAGGTCCACCAACACACCCCGCTGTCCCCTCAGGTATCTGGCCAGAGTCGAAAAGCTTCAGCGACCAAGGCTACGGGCCCGTGCCTTCACGATGGAAAGGCGTGTGCCAAGTCGGGGAGGCCTGGGACCGCAGCAACTGCAGCCGCAAGATCATCGGCGCGCGGTTCTACAGCGCCGGCCTGCCCGAAGAGATACTGAAGACCGACTACCTGTCGCCCCGGGGCATCGCCACCCACGGCACGCACACGGCCTCCACCGCGGCAGGCTCGGTCGTTGAGGCGGCCAGCTTCCACGGGCTCGCCGCGGGCGCTGCGCGTGGCGGCGCGCCCCGCGCCCGCATTGCCGTGTACAAGTCCCTCTGGGGACAAGGCAGTGGCACCAGTGCAGGCTTGCTCGCGGCCATCGACGACGCCATCCATGACGGGGTAGACGTGCTCTCGCTGTCGCTCGCTCTTCCCGAGGAGAATTCGTTCGGCGCCCTGCATGCCGTCCAAATGGGGATCACCGTCGTGTACGCGGCCGGGAACGACGGGCCAAGTCCGCAGACGCTTGAGAACACGGCTCCGTGGGTCATCACAGTTGCCGCGAGCAAGACTGATCGCTCGTTCCCGACGGTTATCACGCTGGGAAACAAGCAACAGATAACGGTATGAATTGTTTGAATACATACAAATGCCGACACTGAAGAATCACAAGGCCACCATGATTTTGTTTACATAGAAGCAATGAAGGATATGTTACTGATCTTGAGTATAAATACAACTCTTGCCAATTTTTCAGGGACAATCTCTCTATTACCAAGGGAAGAACTCAAACTCATCCAGGAGCAGTTTCAGAAGTCTTGCCAATGGAGACCAGTATGCAAAGCCATTAATTTTACTTTATTTTCTGCAAATGCTCCAAAAATTCTGAAATTGACAGCAACTTTTTAACTTAATTTTGTGCCTTCTCTTAGATGCACGCAAGATGATTTGAACGGTACTGATATTAAAGGGAAATTCGTGCTTTGCGCAACGCAACATTCACCAACGACGTTTGGCCCATTCACGTATTTCTCAGTCGCGTGGCAAAGCATCGTGAATGGAGGAGGAACTGGAGTTATTTTTGTTCAATACACGACTGACATTCTGCAAGACATGGGTGACTTTCCATGGGTTCTTGTGGACATTGACACTGGTAAAAAGATAAAAAAGTATATCGACTCCGCCAGGTACACCACTTCCTGGATCCTCATTAGCACGTACAACAATGCACATAACAAGCTAGATCAATTCTTTCCCTATCATGAGCTGGGCCTATCTCCGGTAAATTTGTGGTAGTTTCAAGCAGCTCACCGGTGGCGAAGATTGAACCAGCCCGCACCAGTACAGGTGCCCTGCTAGCCCCAAAAGTGGCATCATTCTCCTCCAGAGGTCCATCACCCGACTACGCTGATATTATCAAGGTACATAGAGTCAAATGTTGCGTCTAACAGTCTGTAGGCGCAAACATGCCATCACCTGTTGTCTCACAGCAGCCTTTGCTTCCTCCACAGCCTGACATAGCTGCACCTGGAGCCAACATCCTAGCAGCAACAGGAAATTCTTACGGGATTAAGTCAGGGACATCAATGGCTACCCCACATGTAGCTGGCATCATCGCGCTGTTGAAAGCTCTGCATCCAAACTGGTCTCCTGCTGCACTGAAATCTGCAATCATCACCACTGGTAATAAAACCAAACACTGCTTTAGAAGACGATTTGACTTCTGAAGCCATGATTACTTTACTAGGCAATACGTTACATGTATTTACCTCTATTTCATTTTGAATGCTGAAGCATCTGTAACTGATGAAGATGGCATGCCAATACTGGCTGAAGGATTGCCTCGAAAGATTGCCGACCCATTTGACTATGGAGGTGGGCACATCAACCCTAACAGAGCCGCAGATCCTGGACTGATTTATGACATCAATCCAAAAGATTACAACTACTTCCTTGATTGTACCATCAAAACATCTGTTAGCTGCAATGCAACATCGACACCTGGGTATCTCTTGAACCTGCCATCCATCTCAGCTCCAGATCTGAGGTATCCAGTTACCATGTGGAGAACTGTCATAAATGTAGGCGAGGTCAATGCAGTGTACCATGTTGCAATTGAGAACCCGGCTGGAATCAAGATCGAAGTTGAGCCATCTGTTCTTGTATTCAATGCTGCAAAAAAAGTTCACACATTTCAAGTCAAGCTATCACCTCTGCGGAGGTTACAAGGGGATTATACATTTGGAAGCCTTACTTGGTACAATAACCAAAAGAAGGTCAGGATTCCAATAGCAGCCCGGATCACGATGTATGATTTATTTGCAGATGTTGCATAACTACGGTGGACCATTTTATCCTGCATGGCAGCGCTCATTATCAAAGTTTTTTAGTACTATCCAAAAAAATTAAGAAAATAAGACATGACAATTGTCAAGTTTCATCGTGGCTTGTATTTAT
Organism: Miscanthus floridulus; assembly: GCF_019320115.1. Classification (NCBI taxonomy): domain Eukaryota; kingdom Viridiplantae; phylum Streptophyta; class Magnoliopsida; order Poales; family Poaceae; genus Miscanthus; species Miscanthus floridulus. The sequence goes on from NC_089584.1 coordinate 123,438,479, forward strand.
TTTGCTCGTAGCCAAATAGGCTATGCGTTGTCTAGATCTGTTTGTTATGTTATATACAACTCTGATAACTATGCCAACTTCCTTTTGTTGCTGTACTTTTCAGTTCTACTTCAATAAATCTCTATCTCTATATACTAAAGTAAATAGTATTTCTTTTTTGTCCAAAAATTGATGGTAAAGAAGTACGATTGGTCACAATTGTGCAATAGGCAAGGTGCACCCATCACAAGCGAGTGGTAGAACAGCTCATTAATACGATCGCACGTGGCACATCCTCCTCGCCACCAAATTAATCGGATATGGAATTGAGAAGGTAAAACAAGATATCCCTTAGCCCACATCGTTGCTACCGAAAAAAGATATACGTTTGCACCCACTTCCTTCCCCTCTCGTCTCTTCTCCATTTTGCAAGTGCTTTTCCTAAGAGCGGCAATGCTACATGTATTTACATCTGTTTTGTTTTTGTAGCACCCGGTTTTAAGAATAAAACCAGATACACACCATATGTGAGCCCAGGAAGTCAAATCTCACATATAGCTACAAATAAGGGTAATATCAATAGACAATGCTTAAATACATAACATATTAGTATAAAGAATATAACCTCAGAGTATAGACAGCGGAAAGACAACTCCGATCCTCAAGCGAAGACTCCAGTTCCACAGGGACAACTGACTGGTTGATCACAAGCCTAATTCCTCTAAACTCTAGCAATCTGTTACTCATCCGGGATTTTCATCCAAATATTTGAAAAGTAAAGCAAGCGTAAGTACATGTCGTACTCAACAAATATAGCATGGGGTTCATGAGGCTCAAAAGGCTGACACTGGTTAACTGCGATTAGCTTTTAGTGAGTCATGATTTTAGCAAAGGAGTAGTAACAAGTTTATCACAAGCCCATATAAACACATGATCAGGTAAACATGAATAATGAATAGCATAAACAGTAATCATTAATGAGCATCTTCATCATCAGTGTTCATCATCATTAATCATTAGTGATCATCTATTTCGTAAGGGTTCCAAGGCCGCTCGTGACCGTGAGCACGGCTGATATACCAGTTTTACACTCTGCAGAGGTTGTACACTTTCACTGTGAGTCGTGATTTACCCTTTCACCCGAGGCGGCCAACCTCTTGACCCACTACCAAAGAAGGTCGGTAGGGTTCAGTATGAAGCCTTTCAAAGGTTTGTCTAACAAGTTAGGGCCGCTAGATTCACTTGGCAAACAGATGTAGAGCCCCCCTTCCTGATGGCACATTGACACGCGGCCTATACACATGGGGACAGAGGCCGCACTATACCTGATTTGGCAAGCCATTCTTACGTCAATAAAGGTAACCACTAACAAGCTAGAAAAGGTCCTCATACTGAGCTAAAGCCAGAGCCATGTAGCCCTCACAGCTGTACTATAAGTCCCGGATGATCACTTACAAATAAGTCTTTAGGGAGAGGAATCTAGAGCACCATAAAACAGCATAATGCTCTAGCCCCCTTGTTCCATGTTACTAAAAAGCATCTTTTAGTGTTTATTGCATATATCATTAGTCAAGTTACAAGATCATGGTTGTAGTTGAGCACTAACATCATACTACCCAATGTAATACCCCATAGATATCAAGGTACAAGGTACAAAGTACTAGGAAATCCTTAGTGGCAGTCAAGGTAGACACATGCAGTATGAATTAAATGATTAAAGGTGAATAGGTAATAAGGAAGATCCCATGCTATACTTACCTTAAACACAGATCCTTCGGTAAGCTTTAATCTTCAACGTTTTTTTTCTTCTTCTTGATCACTACATATATCTCACCGACTGGACGAAATCATATAGCACCACACAAGCATCCATACAATCATACACGAAGCAAACAATAGATCTAAATTAGAACAGTACACCAATCATAGAAAAATAAGTGAAAGAGTTTGAAATATGATTCTACGCATCGCTATGAACACAAACGCGAGAGGCACGCTAATCGGAGCTACGGTTGAAAAGATACATCTATCAAAAGATTTGCTTTATACGCGGAAAAGAAAACTATAGACTTCATTTATTTTAACTATATAAATCTTATATAAATTGAATTAAGTAAGATTTACATTTGACTTATAAAACTAAAGTAATACAAATCATATTTTATTTACAAAACCCAGTTGCATAATTATTAATCAAGATATGACTTAAACCATGAAACTCTAGTATTAGTGACATGATAAACATTGTTACTAACACGTGGAACTCGTCGCTATGAATCTAACGCAACTTGAATGGACTAAAACGGAGTTAAAACGCTGAAGATATGATTTAAACAAGATTTCCTTTAATAAAATAATAGATTAAATCTAATCACGAATTTTAAAAGTTGAAAACCTACTTAACAGTAGTATTAACATGTAGATTATGAAATTACGAACCTAACGTAAGTTGAACGGATCAAATCGGAGTTAAAACGGAGAAGTTATGGCTAAAACAAAATCAGTGGCAATTCTGTAAATAGTTGAAAACGTATTTTAGACCTTATCGAAACAAAATATGCTTTCAAATGGGGAAAACAAAATCTGTAAACATGTTTTGGACTGTGGGTTCGATAATATAAAAACTCAGGGGCTCTTATGAAAACATAGCGGCCGAAGGGGTATCAACAACTAGAGGCCGTTGGATCTCTACTGACCGGCTCAGATTAGATCTGAGGGGAAGGAAGTGAGAAGAGCCGGCCAGAACAGTACCTCGACGGTGGCACCATGGCCGGACCATGATCGGCGACGTCGGCTTCGATGCTCCCGGTCACCACAGGGCACGGGAAGACATCGGGGAGAAAGAGAAGCTCGAGGCGAGCTCGATGGAGGACTAGGGAGAAGCTGGGACGGCGCGGTGGTGGCCTCGGGCGCGGTTGGGCAGAGTGGAACTCACGGCGGCGCGGCTTCGGGCATGGGTGATGGCTCGGGCGATACAGCGGCTCGCTAACGGGTTAGGCGAGGGCGGCGGGGTGCGGGAGGCTTATATAGGGTGGAGCAGACTTGCTGTGCACGGCATCGAGGAGACAGGGTGGACACGGATTCCTGGTGACGGCGCGGAGTCTAGCTCGGTGACGACGGGAGGAAAGGGATGACCCCGACATGCGGGCCCAGCGCGTCAGTCGCAGAGGCACATGACCGCAACGGTGGCTTCGGCTGGGCCGCGCTGAAACAAAGGAGCGGGGCGCAGGCCCAAGTGGGAGGAGAAAGGCGGGCCGTGGGAACTAGGCCGGACGCCAAGGGAGAAGGGGACGACGCACTGGGCCGGCTTGGCCCATGCGGGGAAATGAAGAGGGCTAGGCCAACTGCTGGGCTGAGCAAGAGGAGGAAGCAGGCCTTTAGGCCGAGAAAGGAAGAGAGAATGTTTCTTTCCTATTTTATTTTTCAAAACCAATTCAAATGTAACCCAGATCAAATTTGAATAGGATTTCAAATATACCCTTTTCAATTCAAACATAAATGAGAAATTTTGACAAGTTTTCAAAAATAAAATTTACACCTTCCTAAATGCATTTATTTCTTAATTTTCTTCTTTCTTTTCTTTTACTTCAAAGCCATTTTTAATTTCTTTCCAAAACAATTCAAACCATTTTGAATTTTAAATCAAAACCACTCAATCAAATACATCGAATGTAAGGGCATGTATGCACAAACATGTTTCTAAACCTTATATTAAATTTTAATTTCATGAAAATTTTTATTTCCCATGTTTTAATGAACACAAAATTCCAAATTTAATCATTTTAGCTCTATTTCCAAAAATTCAAAATTTAGGGTGTTACAGTTTTGCATGCTGAAGCATCTGTAATTGATGAAGATGGCATGTCAATACTAGCTGAAGGATTGCCTCGAAAAATTGCCGACCCATTTGACTATCGAGGTGGGCACATCAACCCTAACAGAGCAGCAGATCCTGGTCTAATTTATGACATCAATCCTAAAGATTAGAACTACTTCCTTGATTGCACCACCAAAACATCCGTTAACTGCAATGCAATATCGATACCTGGGTATTTTTTGAACCTGCCATCCATCTCAGCTCCAGATCTGAGGTATCCAGTTACTGTGTGGAGAACTGTCACAAATGTAGGCGAGGTCAATGTAGTGTACATGTTGCAATTCAGAACCCGTCTAGAATCAAGATCGAAGTTAAGCCATCTATTCTTGTGTTCAATGCTACAAACAAAGTCCACACTTTTCAGGTCAAGCTATCACCTATGCGGAGGTTACAAGGAGATTATACATTTGGAAGCCTTACTTGGTACAATAACCAAAAGATGGTTCGAATTCCAATAGCGGCCCAGATCACGGTGTATGATTTCTTTGGAGATGTTGCATAGCTGTGGCGAACCATTTATCCTGCATGACAGCGTTCATTATCATAGTTTTCTTAGTACTGTAAAAAAAAGAAAATAAGACACGCCTAATGTCGTGTTTCATCGTGGCTTGTATTTATTTTACTTGTAGCCAAATAGGTTATGCATTGTCAAGATCTATTTGTTATATATATAACAACTCTGATAACTATGTCAACTTCCTTTTGTGCTGTACTTTTCAATTGCTAAACTAGAAGGATACCTTGTACATTGTTGTGGGATTATCATAGAATAAAACCGTTGCATGTATAAACTAAATCCACAAGATCTAACGTCCATTCTTATTAAAACTAGATAAGGCATGGTTTTTGCAGATGCAATGTTTTTTCTTATTACTTTCATTTATTTCTTCTTCTTATTCTTGTTTTCTTTTTATTTCATTTACCTTTTCTATTTACATTGTTTTTTATATTTGTTTTTTTTTCTTTTCTCATTTTCCCTTTCTTCTTGTTCATACTTTTCCTTTTTCCTTATTGTTTTTTCTCTCTTCATTACTTTTATATCAAGTGTCCTGTTATCTTGCTCTAACTTTTCTATTGTTTCCTAGCATGTGATTTTTTTACATCATTAATTTTATTGGGACTTCCATGTATATCATTATTTTTATTGTGAGATGTTTTCTTGTGAAGAAAGAATATTTTTTATTTTAACATCGTTCATTTTTTATGAAGAAATACCATTCCTTAAATTGGTCGCGTATTATCCACGAGGTGATCCAAGTGTACTTTCATTATTTTTCTCAAGGTGTCCATAAGATCCCATAGTGTATTTTATATCATTCATATTGTAACATAGATTGTTCCACGCTGTATTTTGGATCCTTCTCTTAGTATTGATGGAATGCTTTATGGTGTATTTTGTGATATTTTTATAGTATCATTAATATGTTTTTGACATATTTTGGATTGTTCATTTAGTATTCATGGATTTCTCTATCGTACATTTTAGGTTACCTATGACAAGTTTAAGGATGTACTTTTGATTATTTTATTTTTGTTTACTCTTGTGTCTTCACGGCATTAATAAATCTATCAACCTCTCACAGGTAAGATGGATCAAGTCTTGATAAATTGTACATACATGCTCAGATGCTCTCTACATCTTAAACTATAAAATTCCATAAGGATCTACATAATAATTTAATGCAGCTGTAAATAGATTTAAATATATACATAGACATTTATTTAAAGAAAAATGTTCACACTGTCTTTGCTCAATAAAAGGTTACAATAATGCATAGTTATGATTAAATTATTAAAATATTCACTCAATTTTCTCAAAAGAACATTCTATATGACCAGATATTCACTAACATAAATTAACATACAGGTATGACTAATTAATTAATATATTTTCAACAAACCAACAAATTCACTGCCTAGATCAAAATCTAAATATTTTCTATGCATTGATGGGTTGCTAGGATCCATATATTACGAAATTAATGATTTATAGTGGAAGAAACATGTGAAGCTACCTAATACATCAATTTTAGGACACAAACTATAGCTAATACGGTATTAAAATACTCAAACAACATGCATTCACTCTGTCGGGTTATGATACCCCGGGTATCTCAAGACACCGATTAGTTTTCCGCTCGGGCGGCCCACGTTGGCCCAGCTAGCAGAGGGCCAACAACCGCGGTTCACCGAAGCAACAAAGGCCCTAGGCCAAACACTAAGGCGAGTGGTCGACCATGACCTCTCCCTTCTCCTTCCGCTACATGCCACACAGCACCGCACGACCTCTCCCCCATCTCGAGCCTTGGAAACGAACAAGGAGAGGTAGAGCTCCACCAAGTAAGCCAGCCCTGACAGGGGCAGGCACGCTCCACTCACTCCGCTAGGACTGATGGGACATCTATCCCCTCAGTCAGGACTGATGCCATCCCTACGCCACACTGCGCGGACAAGACAACACCGCTATGCAGTGACGACCAATACGACATCCCACCGTCCATACTCAGCCTGACAAGATGGGCGTACGGCCCCACCCACTATGAGATGAGGCACACGACCCCGACCTTGACTTTCAAGGTCAGCCAAGCTATCGGGCACCTCGACCTCGTAGTCTAGTGTCAAGGCCACCGGGACCACGACCAGCAAAGGCGATTGACGACCAAGGAGCGGCTACCTACTCCCATACTGTCGCCACGACACCACTGGGAGATGATGACGAAGGCCACAACAGGCTCACATCGCACAGGACAGATTGGCAAACCACCACCATGCCAACATTGCTGTCACGACCGGCACTGTAGCATCCTGCCACGCCATGCCACGACGTGGGAGCAAGACCACGACGATAAGCATACTAGAACGTGTGCTGATGCCAAGACAAGATGGCCTTCCTTACAAGCAAGCTTACTAGTTTCTCCCTCCCTCAGACTCACAACCAGATATTCACTAACAAAAGCATGACCACGACCCGGACGCACACAGCCCGGGTCGCTTTAGGCCTAAACGACGACCCTCGGTTAAAGAGGACGTCCCATGACCGTGCAGCCACTCGGGAACACGGCCGCAACCTGGCGATGGTCGGGAAATCACAACCTAGCGAGCTAAGGCGTGATTAGGGGAAAGGAACACGGCCGCAACCTGGCGATGGTCGGGAAATCACAACCTAGCGAGCTAAGGCGTGATTAGGGGAAAGGCGCCCGAGCGGTTCAAGGGTCGAACTCTCCATCTTGCGAGGAGAAAAGTCGATGATCCACTCAAAAGTCGTGACCTTGGACTAACCTGCTCGACCCTGACCCAATGGCTCGGGGGCTCGTCGTGACCATAGAAAAAATCACAACATCCCAATAAAGAGTTTCTCTTTATTCATAATCAACAAGTGCGACCAACCCGCATATAGGACATAAACAACCTGATACCACTGACATGGTGATATCGTTGAAAGCTCTAGAAGCCGTGATGCTAGAAGAAGGTTTACGCGATGTTCTCTTCCACCATTGCTGCAAGCATGATGGAAAAGGACACCTCACAAACCTTCTCGTAGCATCGCGACTCTCGGAGCACAAGACACATGGGGAGAGATGGGAGGTGTGATGGCTCAGGAAGCCCCTCAACGTTTGCCGGTGGGGTTTCAGGCACACCACCGGGGCATGCACATTGGGTCATAGAGGCATGAAAGAACCATCATATGATGGGGTTGCCTGACCTCTAGAGCGTGACTACACCACCATCATACCCACCACAATGAGGATGGCATGGTGAAACCTTCCACGGCTAGCGACCACCTCGCGCACCCGAGCCAATAGGTCTCGGGGAACGAGGAGGTCCCATGGATACAGACCCGGTGGCCGAACCATCTCATCCCCTCCTGCTCGCAAGCCACCTTCTAGCACCAATTGCTGGATGAAGCATCGCCGACCTCCGGCCAACACAACTGACCCCTAGCAGTTCGCATCCTCAAAACATTCACTATATATTGAGAAGCACTCCCTCTCTCGAGCTCAACTTCTAAAGAAATCTAGAAGTAGCCAAAAGGCGTGGATAAGAAAGGTTCAAACGGGAAGGAGGTCCCTATTTATAGGCCCAAGGACGGACTGTGTAGCCTGTGATCCCCAAGCCACGTGGTGAACGAATGGAGGTCATAGCCAATGTCAGAAGCTCATGTGAGGTCAGGGAAATCGAGATCCTCCAAAAGATGGAGCCGGTACAACATCAACAAGACCGCACGACTCTGTATGGATCTCGTACCCTTACACGCAACACCCTGACATAGTCAGGCTCAGCAGAGCAGTCATGTACCTGACCGTCAAGGCAACTTGATGGGACGGGACGTAACGGCCACCTACCGCATTGAACATTCAAAACAGCAACGGGTCAAACTCCGAGCTCAAGACTACCATGACCTTAGATACAAGCGCACCACACACACAGACATCAGCATCTCCACAATTACTCTAAGATCACGAAGACGCTCGAGGGCTACTGTCGGGGTTATGATACCCTGGGTATCTTAAGACACCGATTAGTTAGCCGCTCGGGCAGCCCACACTGGCCCAACTAGCAAAGACCTAGCAGCACGGTTCACCGAAGCAGCAAAGGTCCTAGGCCAAGCACTAAGGCGAGTGGTTGACCATGACCTCTCCCTTCTCCTTCCGCTACACGCCATGCAGCACCGGACGATCTCTCCCCCGTCTTGACCCCTAGGAAGAAACAAAGAGAGGTCGTGCTCCACCAAGTACGCCAGCCCTGACAGGAGCAGGCAAGCTCCGAGCTCAAGACAACCACGACCTTAGATACATGCACGAACATCAGCATCTCCACGATCACTCTGAGATCACGAAGACGCTCGAGGGCTACTATTGGGGTTATGATACCCTGGGTATCTTAAGACACAAATTAGTTAGCCACTCAGGCGGCCCACACTGGCCCAACTAGCAAAGACCCACACTACTACACAAAAATTTAACCGAGGCGTTTGGAAAAAGGCCTCTGAGACGGTTAGGCCGGTTGCCCGCCTCGGTCATTCATGGCAGGGCAGCTAGCCTAGCAACCACCTCAGTTAATGCTTAACCAAGACTAGCAACTTAACAGAACCGCCTCGGTTAATGCCTATTAACCGAGTTGGTTGACCTAACAAAATCGCCTCCTAAAATCAATTAACCGAGGCGGGCCTCATCCAAAAATGCCTCCATTTTCAGAGGTGGGCCTCCTAAATGGCCCGCCTAAAAAAAGGCCTAAAGCCCAGCCGGGCCATTAGCTTAGCCATGTATATTAGGAACACTTAGGTTTTCCAGTCGCACTTCTCTTTCCCCCTCCCCGCAGTCGCTGTTGGCGGTCACTAACGATCGAATCCGACCACCAAATAATATCCAAAACAGGAGAATTAAACAAACTTTCAACACATATGCATATACTATTGACCTAGTTCCACTTGTATTGGAGAAAACATGTTTTGCAGGACTCATATTCGAATACAAGTGAAAACCAAGCAAAAAGGCGCAAAGTAGAAAGCGTAAAGCAGAGCATACACCAAGGAATCAAGCAAAGGCCTATCCAACTGCCAAATTTGGCCTGAGCACCGATGTAGAAGAGATCCAGGCCCAGCCAAGAGCCCATAGGAGCAAGGCGGTGGCGAACGGGGCCATATAGGGTGCGGTCGCACCCTGGGTGCGCCTGCACCCCACCACCGCCTTCTTGGGTCCATGCTCCTCCAGCGGTTGCATGCCTCCATACATAGGCGGTTTTGGCCGGTTTCCTAATTTATCAGCGCCAAGCCGACCATGCTTCACTACATAAGAAGAGGAGCTCACCATTCAAACACACACCATTTGGAGCTACACACCTCCCATCTCTCTACTTGTACTCTCTTAGTTTTAGTAGTGGTATTTGGAGCTAGCAAAGCTATCAAGGAGGGCTTGGCTCCTTGGAAGAAGAGTGACATCTTGGTATGAATAATACTATGAAGAGTTCTTCCATAGTCATGCTCTCATATCATTTATATAGTAGTGCATATGACCTAGAGTATAGTTGTCTTGTTATAATCATGATATATGAATTAGCATATAGTTTGTGTTTTATGATCTTAACATGTTCAACTTCATACTTAATCATTCATATGGTTTGTATGAGTATAAGTAGAGCTAGGGTTGAGGTGATGGTCCGTCGTTCCTTCAGGTTTGCCCATATTCTTCCTTGTCGATCCGTAGGGTCAGAATTCTGGGGGAGTGGTATGGGTAGTTTCATTTTACACGGGCATGGTGCTCGGGTGCACAGGAACCTTCAAATGTGATGGTGCCCCCTGGTTGAGGGGTAGGCGGCAGGTGGTGATAGCCCTATCCGTCCCTTGTAATCCCCCACGTTCGGGTACTGTGTAGGAGTTTTAAAGTCTCTCACGCTTATTGGTAGACCAGTGCTCGGAGATCTCCCCGTTCATCTTAAACTTAGTTCTAACTCTAATCATATAACTTGTATGATCGTTAACTGTTCTTTGCACGGCTATATTAGAATATGCCGGCTCTATGTAGGAACATTTTTTATTCTTTGTGTTTTCCTTTATCCATGAGGTTGGCTCAGATGTGTGTCCACTATCCTTAAAATACCATTTTTACCCCTATCATGAACTACTGGTTTACTAATACAAGTATGTAATCTTGTTCATGCTCGTGCTAGACTCTTATACCTTGCCCTCCTTTGAGAAAATATAAATAACGATACCCTGAATACTTCCGGGTGAAATGCTACAATGATAGATCCGTGCGCTTGTGGATATTTTCTGTAATCATTAAGAACTATCGTAGTTGGTGTTTCTTGGCGGCGTCGCTAAGGTTAACTCAATCTTAGTGATGGTGCTGAGAAATACCAACAGGAATTTCTGGCGTCGTTGTCGGTGATGGACTTAAAACCTCCACACTTGGTCATTGCGCTAAGAAATGCCAACAAGCATTTCTAGCGCTGTTGCCGGGGATGGACTTAAAACCTCCACACTTGGTGATTGCGCTAAGAAATGCCAACAATCGCGTAGCCGAGCGTCGTGCTCCTCCCTTCTGACTCGCGAGCCTAGCGGCGCCCTCCACTCTCTCTCTCTCTCTCCCTCGCACTCTCCCTCCCGAGCCCCTCTCCCTCCTGAGCACGGCGGCACGTGCACCCTCTCCCTCCCGAGCACGGCGGCGTACCTTCTACCTCCGAGCCCAGCGGCGCCCTTCTCCACCACAGTTGGTGGTGACGCAGGGATGCCAGATTCGGCCGGTAGCGGCACAGGGAGGCCGGATCTGACTGGTGGCGGCCCAGGGGGCGGATGCGCCATGGGCGGTGGATCTCCATCGGTGTCGCATGCCCGCGCGACAGCTGTCCGGAGCAGCACCAGCGGCTGCGACGCACGTGGAAACGACGAGCGGTGGCGCTTGGATGGGCCTGGCGGGCCTTGTCGATGGGCTCAGCGGGCTCCATCGATCGGCACTGTAGCATCACGCCATGCCATGCCGTGACGTGGGAGCAAGACCATGACGACAACCGTACCAGAACGTGCGCCGACGCCATGACAAGACGACCTTCCTTTCAAGCCAAGCTTACTAGTTTCTCCCTCCTTCAGGCTCACGACCACTCGGTCGGGAGAACCACTCTCTGTATGTAACCTGGCCCCCGGACTCTATATAAGGGTGGCCAGGCCTCCCATCCAGGGTGACGGACTCTCGAGACTTTATTCGGGCATCCGTTCTCCTCACTACTCCTATCTCTTTCCCTTAGCTTACACACTCTATTGTAAGAACTTCAGAGCATTCAAACGAGGAATATGCACTCGAACGATATCTGACACTGGATGTAGGGCTCCGGCACTCTCCTATACACAAACCATGAAAACATAAATCTAATTACGCCACAAATTATACAGGATTCATCCAAAAAGACATAGCATACGCATTAACTAACTTTTTTTTAGCAACCTCCTTCAAAAAAATGAAGATCAAAATCTCCCACCCTATAGTTTGCAATTCTTGGATCTCCAAAGACGCCAACAATGGTGTCTTTGCTCAGACCGAGGAAGAAGAGTACTTATAAATTATTTGTTCTGACAATTTTTAAAGGCACCGCCAGTATATATAAATCCTATATTTATACCGTTGATCAATTAAGCTAACAGCTAGCATAGATTTAATTTACATTGGAGATCGTCTTAAGTGCACCGCCGATATAAATCTAGGATTTATACTAGCTTTGCCTTAAAAAACGTCATATAAATATATTTACGCTGACGGTTTATAATCATGAGCCCACACTTTTGTGCCTGCTTTATGAACCACGAACGGAGAAAAAAAAAGCATGGCATCAACAAATGCCGGAAGCAGAAAGTGATGCCGACATCTTACCAGTCGAAACATAGCCTGTAACTGTTTGGATGCTCGTCACAATATTCGCGTATAAAGATGATACGGTCTATCTTTGCAAGAGTGCACCGTAAAAGCTCACACCAAAGCCAGACATGGAGTGCCATATAAAATTATACTCCACATAGGATACTCACGAGTGGCATAACATCAGAATCACCCAAAAAAACGTGACGGAGGTTAATCTAGGCTTCCTAGCAATTATGAGGACTCCACCAAGAGAAGAAATTGCATCGTTGTCACATTGCCTTTAATTTTGCACTTGAAAGATACAGCAATGGCCTGTCTATTCGGTGGCTCGGTGCACCTGGACAGTAACAGTCTTGTACGGAATAGCAGAGATAGCCTAACACTGCGGATGCTGGGACAATTGACAGGCATGGTGTGCGCTCATGAGGCATGAGCACGGGGGACGCACTGACGCAGTGCCCCATCCAGCACAGCAGCTCCTATCCTACACGCACCGTTTCAGCGCCCGGGGCAGGAGGGCACGCTGTCGCTGTGGTGGCACACTGGCACGCGCACTCCTTCTTCCTCCGCGCCACGCTGTACGGCGCCTTCATCGTCCGGCCGCCTAGGAGCGGCAACGCCTACCCCTTCCTGGCGCCAGACAAGGAGGTCCCATTCCGCCATTCGTGCTCGGTAACCGCTGCTGTACTGCATTCTGGACGGCCGCTTGGCACTGCCGGCCGCGCCGCTCGTGCAAATGTGATAGCTCGTTGAGTGTGGACACAAAGAAGAATCCCATGTTTCTTGTCTCTGCTATCTCTGGATGAGGTTGTCATGAACAGGCGAGTGGTGGAACCGGAATATGTGGTTGACCCTGACGAGTGCGCAAGCACGTGTGCATCGCGTCATCGATCACTGTGAAATTGTAAATTGCTGTACCAGAGTACATTTCTTTCTCTGGTTGCTATCTAAAGATAAGCTCTTAACCAGATATTTAAAAAGAAAGGTAGACGACCTCTCTTGCTTGTTCTATTCTGAGACCGAGTCCGTTAACCGTTTTTTATTTGATTGTGTGCAGTAGCAAAGCAGCTCTGAGAGACTATTTTAGAAATTTTCAATAGACCTTGTGGCGCTAAATTCTTAGCTGTTGGACAGATGTGGCTAACCGATAAAAAGTTGTAGTTGTTAATATGTTTTCCCTGATGTAGCGGTGTAGCCTTGGGGCTTTGAAAACTAAGGAACTGTTTGTGTTTTCAGGAAGATCCTTGGAAGGATTTGAAGTCCTTAGCTTATGAAAATCGTGGTCATGGTCCAGCGCACCGGAGCACCAAGGGGCCATTTGGCCGGGCTCCTGTCGGCTCCGGCTCCCATAGTGTAGCGTCACTGTAGCGCACAGGAGCTGAAGCCGGGGGATCAGAACTGTCGATGCACGTTGGAACTTCCGATGTTGTCATTATGAAATGAAATGAGAGTACACCTAATGAGTTCTAGCTCAAGCCAAACTTGGATATATGAGTTTGGGGATGTCCAATGGCAAGACATAAAGCACCTGCACTCACAAACACGCACAACCAAGTAGAATGAGATAAACACAAATATTGTAATTCAAAATACAAATTAGACAAGGTTTGTTTTACTGAAGCTCGGGCCTCCACACTAGCCATACGTCTCCGTTTAGGAAGCCATGAGTGACCACTCCGTGGTGCACTCTAGCTGGGTCTCTTTCAACCACTGTCATCGATCCACTAAGCTTGATCTCTTCCCTTGCGGAGGTGAGATTGGGCACTCACAAACTTGCCACGGCACACCACAAGCTTGGTTGCTCGTCGGCGCCTCCTAGCCATCTAGGAGCCAAGATCCAAAAGTAACAAATGTCTCACGAACGATTGACGAAGCCCACAACTGCTCAAGGATTTGGCTTGCTCTCTATTTTGAAATTCACTCAACCCACCACTTGGATTTCTCAAGAATCGCTCAATCTCACAAAGAGAGGGTATATGCAGTGTTCACAAGGATCTTGGTTCTGTTATGGATGTTGGGGAACAGCAGCAAGCCCTCCAAATGAGGGGAGGGGATATAAATACCCCACATGCGCGAACTAGCAGAACATCGAAACTTCTTATGGAAACCTCGGAACTTTTGTCGTACGCCGGAACTTCCAACAAAAATGTTGGAACTTCCGCAAGTCCAAAAATAGCGCATGTCACTCTATGAAAATCGCTATAACTTTTAGCTCCAAACCCACTAGGGTGCCTAAATGCACCTTTTGTCCAATAGTGCAACATTTGAAGAAGCAATTTGTTCTCGCAAATGGATGGATTTGGCTTCACTTGGTTTATCCTGGGAAATGTGAACGAGGCTTGATTCTGTTTTGGTGTTTTGGTGAGGGTACGCTTTGCTTTCTGGACCGAGGGTGTGTTCCATCCCAAATTCCCAATGTTGTAAATTGTTTTGTCTTGATGAAGGCCGGGGCTTGGTACTTTTACTCTAAAAAATGTAAATTGCATTCAATAATAGAGATTGTGTAATTAGTAAGTAGTTAATTATTACTTCTTCATTTGATTTGGTATATTTGAGACATTCCCGATGGTGGTGGAGCCCAACATGAGGCACTACGTCTGAATAGCACTTCACTGCCCGTTTCAAAATACCCCATCACTGCTGGATTTTGAACCGGCACAACCATATCAGGCATGTCCACATCATCATCGTTTTCATGCAGAACATTCACACTAATCTCACCATGCATAGTCCATATCGTATAGTTTGGCATGAACCCCTGGTAATCAAGTGCGATCGTATAGACTTAATTTGACGAAAGTTCCTTTGATTCTTGCAATCTTTGCATGGACAGAAGATAGGGTTCCCATTCCCAGCATGGGCTTTGGCATCGGTGATAAACTGGCTGACGCCATGCATGTACCGCTTGTCCGTTCGAGACAGATGTATCCACTCTCGATCCATCTCTGCACAAAAAAATACTGAGGCAACAATTACAAAGAATTAATAAGAAATCGAGCTTCATGAACAACAATTGCAGCTCGAAAGTATAATTTTTGGAAAATATTATTATACACTAATTATTAAAAAATTAAAATTGGTAGCCCCGGACATGTACACTAATTATTGGAATATGTGGTTGACCCTGACGACTGCGCAAGCACGCAAGCACGTGTGCATCGCGTCATCGATCACTGTGAAATTGTAAATTGCTGTACCAGAGTACATTTCTTTCTCTGGTTGCTATCTAAAAATAAGCTCTTAACCAGATGTTTAAAAAGAAAGGTAGACGACCTCTCTTGCTTGTTCTATTCTGAGACCGAGTCTGCAGGCCCGGCCCTGGAGGGGGGCAAACGGGGCAGCCGCTCCAGGCCCCCCAGACCAAGGGGCCCCAGGTATGTACAATGTATATACGTATTGACATCCACCTTGGAAGCTAGCAGCTGCTAGTGCTAGAAAGTAGCAGCTCGTAATAACAATCTATATTTATTTATTATACTTTGTTTCATTTGCTTCTTTTGTCTGTTTATTAAATTTCAACACCACCATGTTATGCCAAAAATAGTCTCCCAGAAATGAGAAAAAGAGACAAAGAAAAGAGTAAGAAGAAAAAAGTAAATGAATTAATGAGTATCTATTATAAATCTTTTAAGAGTCATACAGGCTAAGAAATCTATATGAAACAATTTTTTTTGCCAAACCAGTTAAGATAGAATAGCTCCTCAAGAGGAGATCCTTAAAACCCACTCTAATAGAAGTAAATGAATTAATGAGTCAGAGAGTATCCATTATAAATTTAGTACTATTGATATGATTTTTATATTAAGTGGGTCTGAGTTTGAGTTTGGCTCTAGGCCTCAACAATCCCAGGACCGGCACTGCGAGTCTGTTAACCGTTTTTTATTTGATTGTGTGCAGTAGCAAAGCAGCGCTGGGAGACTATTTTAGAAATTTTCAATAGACCTTGTGGCGCTAAATTCTTAGCTGTTGGACAGATGTGGCTAAGCGATAAAAAATTATAGTTGTTAATATGTTTTCCCTGATGTAGCGGTGTAGCCCTTGGGGCATTGAAAACTAAGGAACTGTTTGTGTTTTCAGGAAGATCCTTGGAAGGATTTGAAGTCCTTAGCTTCTGAAAATCGCGGTCATGGTCCAGCGCACCGGAGCACCATATGAAGGGGCCGTTTGGCCGGGCTCCTGTCGGCTCCGGCTCCCATAGTGTAGTGTCACTGTAGCGTACAGGAGCTGGAGCCGGGGGATCGGAACTGTCGATGCACGTTAGAACTTCCGATGTTGTCATTATGAAACGAAATGAGAGTACGCCTAATGAGTTCTAGCTCAAACCAAACTTGGATATATGAGTTTGGGGATGTCCAATTGCAAGACATAAAGCACCTGTACTCACAGACACGCACAAAGTAGAATGAGACAAACACAAATATTGTAATTCAAAATACAAATTAGACAAGGTTTGTTTTACTGAAGCTCGGGCCTCCACACTAGCCATACGTCTCCGTTTAGGAAGCCATGAGTGACCACTCCGTGGTGCACTCTAGCTGGGTCTCTTTCAAGCACTGTCATCGATCCACTAAGCTTGATCGCTTCCCTTGCAAAGGCGAGATTGGGCCCTAACAAACTTGCCACGGCACACCACAAGCTTGGTTGCTCGTCAGCGCCTCCTAGCCATCTAGGAGCCAAGATCCAAAAGTAACAAATGTCTCACGAACGATTGACGAAGCCCACAACTGCTCAAGGATTTGGCTTGCTCTCTATTTTGAAATTCACTCAACCCACCACTTGGATTTCTCAAGAATCGCTCAATCTCATAAAGAGAGGGTATATGCAGTGTTCACAAGGATCTTGGTTCTGTTATGAATGTTGGGGAGCAGCAACAAGCCCTCCAAATGAGGGGGAGGGGATATAAATACTCCACATGCGCGAACTAGCAGAACATCGAAACTTCTTATGAAAACCTCAGAACTTTTGACGTACGTCGGAACTTCCGACAAAAAATGTTGGAACTCCCGCAAGTCCAAAAATAGCGCATGTCACTCTATGAAAAACGCTATAACTTTTAGCTCCAAACCGACTAGGGGGCCTAAATGCACTTTTTGTCCAATAGTGCAACACTTGAAGAAGCAATTCGTTCTCGCAAATGGATGGATTTGGCTTCACTAGGTTTATCCTGGGAAATGTGAACGAGGCTTGATTCTGTTTTGGTGTTTTGGTGAGGGTACTCTTTGCTTTCTGGACCGAGGGTGTGTTCCATCCCAAATTCCCAATGTTGTAAAATGTTTTGTCTTGATGAAGGCGGGGCTTGGTCCTTTTACTCTAAAAAATGTAAATTGCATTCAATAATAGAGATTGTGTAATTAGTAAGTAGTTAATTATTATTTCTTCATTTGATTTGGTATATTTGAGACATTCGCGATGGTGGTGGAGCCCAACATGAGGGTGCTGCTTTTGTTGTCGATGTCGGCCTGAACTCGCACCTCTTCTGCATGGTGGTCGACCACAACTTCACTGTCATCACCATGAATGCGGGCTATACCTCTAACCTGAACGCGAACTTACTCGTGCTTGCCTCGGGCCAGACCGTGGATGCGCTCATGACCACCAGTACTGATGGGGAGCTAGTACATGGAGGTGCTGGTGCACACACCATCGAGCTAGGGCTCAGCCAGCTGCCTTGCGACCCGTCACAGATGAGGTGCAATGGGACCACCACCGCCGTGGTGACGAACGACATCTGCTCATTCCCCCTCATGTACCCTAAGACATCTCTCCGAGGGGCACACGTGAACGACGTGACGGGCTCTTCACGACCTACTTCTCGGATGGCTCGCCGCCAAGTGACATGGCGATTGCACTGGGGACCAAGTTGAAGAGGTTTAACTAAGCTACAATTTGGTTCTCCCTTTGCTTTGTTCTTTATACTTGTGTTTACTTTCATTGCTTTTAGGTCTTGTTAAGTGACAACTAGGATTCATGCTAGTGTGTGCTTAGCATGGGTTTCATTCTTGTTCTTAAGGACCTTAATCTTAGTGTGAAACTTTGCTAAGGACATGGTTAGCTTGTTGGCCCTAAGAACTTTCTTAATCAATTTGCTTTGTAGAAGAACTTAGGCGCTAAGAAGGTTGGGGGTTTAGTTTTTGCATAGGCTAAGGTTTATTTCTTTAACATTTAGAGCCCAATTCAAGTCCCCCTCTTTGGCCATAATGTTCATACACCAATCAAGGAAACTGTTACCTCTCTTATACTGACATGTCCTAGGCCGTACGGTTTATTTCGTATATTCCAGTCCAAACAATACTGGTTGTAAGGAGGTGGGGGTACGAGAAGAACATGTGGTGTTGGAGTTTTCCTTTGGACTAATTTTTATGTAATTTTGTTGACCAAGGGAATAGAATCTTCTACATATATAAACGTCTATAAATAGCGGCACATTTGTGGCACCTATCAGGAACTAACATACAACATAGGAAACTGGGAAACATGGGATTCTGTATTCCATCGCGTGCCCCGGTGGCTTCAGCGCTCCTGCTTTACCTTTTCTTGCCTTTACTACTGGGGGCACATGGAGGATCCCGTAGGGTAAGCATGCATGCCCGATGCATTGCTAACAGCTTTGTAAGAAGCTTCCAAAATCCAAACTCTAATCAACAATCTTTGTAGCTATATATTGTATACCTAGGCGATGTGAAACATGGACACCCCAACGATGTCATCGCTTCGCACCATGATCTACTCAGCGATGTTCTTGGAAGGTACGTACGTGTCCTCCTCTTAAAGTAGTGAAGCCATGTTACTTGCTGATTCTTCATTTAAGACGACTGATCCTGATGAATGATGTGCAAATTCATGGTTGATCGTGTCCCGTTATTTCCTCTTCCAGTATGGAGGATTCATTGGCTTCCATGGTTTACAACTACAAGCATGGCTTCTCAGGCTTCGCAGCGATGCTCACGGAAGACCATGCTGATCAGCTTGGAGGCCAGTCCTTTCAGTCTTTTTGCTCAAACTGGAATTCGCCGTCTCACTTGCTCTTAAGCCACGAAACCAACCAAAATCGCTTTTGGTTAAATCGGTTAACTTGGTTAAAGACAATACAAATTATTCCTCCACGAGTAATAATTCAATACTAAATTTGCATGGGAACCACCAAACAAGGAATGCATCCTACAACTTTCCCAAAAGCAAAAATTGAAAGCAACTAGGAATACTTGCAATAACCGGAAGAGTCTCATAGAAATATATATATAATATGTTAAATAAGCAAATTGATAGAACATAATCGCAAACAGTTTCATGCTGGTCGATGATGATGGGGTTGCGCACGGCGTCCATGTGCATGTTCTCGACGGAGTCGGAGCCGGAGCTGCCCTTCCACGTCTTGATCCGGACGGCGTTGTCCGAGTGCCAGATCACCGCGTAGTTCACCGTTGGCCACGCACGCCCGCGTGCCCTGCTCGCCCAGGCTCCCGATGCTCATGCCGTGGCCGACCACCGGGGCCGCAGGGAGGTGACGTTCTCGGTGTGCATGTTGAGGGTGCCGGCGCCGATGGTGACACACAGTCGTCGGAGTTGGAGACGGCGGTGTTGCTGATGAGGACGTCCTGGGCGTTCTCGACGTGGATGCCGTCGGTGTGGGGGCACAGCGTCGGGGAGCTAATGGACAGGCCGCTGACGAGCACGCCGCGGCAGGTGTCGAACTGGACTGGGCTGTTCTTCACCTTGAGGCCTTGCACTTGCACCGTCACGTTGTTGGCCATGACCCATGAAAGACCTCAGCGCCTGATTATGGATAGGGCAGAGATCAACGTCAGCCCGTCGGATTTTTTTAACCGGTTTCAAGGATTTTTTTTTTCTCACCATTACTTACTCTTCACTTGATCACTTCATTACTGTAGCTGAACATTTGTCAGTGCACCGTTAAAGTAACCATACTTTTTGTGGCTTCTAAATTAACTCTGCAGAGCTTCCTGAAGTCATCAGTGTCCATCTAAGCAGAAGCTGTAGAGTGACAACCACTCGTAGCTGGGACTTCCTTGGGATGAACTACCAAATGCCCAGTGGACTACTCCATAGAAGCAGATACGGAGAGGACATAATCATTGGGGTCGTCGACGCCGGTTAGTGACCAATCACAATCATGATCCATGAATTGATTCCATACTGCAAACACATGTCTTTTGGCGACCTGTCTAGTGCAAGTCCAAGGTCCACCAACACACCCCGCTGTCCCCTCAGGTATCTGGCCAGAGTCGAAAAGCTTCAGCGACCAAGGCTACGGGCCAGTGCCTTCACGATGGAAAGGCGTGTGCCAAGTCGGGGTGGCCTGGGACCGCAGCAACTGCAACCGCAAGATCATCGGCGCGCGGTTCTACAGCGCCGACGTGCCCGAAGAGATACTGAAGATCGACTACCTGTCGCCCCGGGGCATCAACACCCACGGCACGCACACGGCCTCCACCGCGGCAGGCTTGGTCGTTGAGGCGGCCAGCTTCCACGGGCTCGCCGCGGGCGCTGCGCGTGGCGGCGCGCCCCGCGCCCGCATTGCCATGTACAAGTCCTTTTGGGGAGAAATCGGGTTTGGCAACAGTGCAGGCCTGCTCGCGGCCATCGACGACGCCATCCATGACGGGGTGGACGTGCTCTCGCTGTCGCTCGCTGTTCCCGAGGAGAATTCGTTCGGCGCCCTGCATGCCGTCCAAATGGGGATCACCGTCGTGTACGCGGCCGGGAACGACGGGCCTAGTCCGCAGACGCTTGAGAACACGGCTCCGTGGGTCATCACAGTAGCCGCGAGCAAGACTGATCGCTCGTTCCCGACGGTTATCACGCTGGGAAACAAGCAACAGATAACGGTATGAATTGTTTGAATACATACAAATGCCGACTCTGAAGAATCACAAGGCCGCCATGATTTTGTTTACATAGAAGCAATGAAGCATATGTTACTGATCTAGAGTATAAATACAACTCTTGCCTATTTTTCAGGGACAATCTCTCTATTACCAAGGGAAGAACTCAAACTCATCCAGGAGCAGTTTCAGAAGTCTTGCCAATGGAGACCAGTATGCAAAGCCATTAATTTTACTTTATTTTCTGCAAATGCTCCAAAAATTCTGAAATTGACAGCAACTTTTTAACTTAATTTGTGCCTTCTCTTAGATGCACGCAAGATGATTTGAACGGTACTGATATTAAAGGGAAAATCGTGCTTTGCGCAACGCAACATTCACCAACGACGTTTGGCCCATTCACGTATTTCTCAGTCGCGAGGCAAAGCATCGTGAAAGGAGGAGGAACTGGACTTATTTTTGTTCAATACACGACTGACGGTCTGGAAGACTTGGGTGACTTTCCCTTTCCATGGGTTCTTGTGGACATTGACACTGGTAAAAAGATCAAAAAGTATATCGACTCCGCCAGGTACACCACTTCCTGGATCCTCATTAGCACGTACAACAATGCACATAACAAGCTAGATCAATTCTTTCTCTATCATGAGCTGAGCCTTTCTCCGGTAAATTTCTGGTCGTTTCAAGCAGCTCACCGGTGGCGAAGATTGAACCAGCCCGCACCAGTACAGGTGCCCTGCTAGCCCCAAAAGTGGCATCGTTCTCCTCCAGAGGTCCATCACCCGACTACGCTGATATTATCAAGGTACATAGAGTCAAATGTTGCGTCTAACAGTCTGTAGGCGCAAACATGCCATCACCTGTTGTCTCACAGCAGCCTTTGCTTCCTCCACAGCCTGACATAGCTGCACCTGGAGCCAACATCCTAGCAGCAACAGAAAATTCTTACGGGATTATGTCAGGGACATCAATGGCTACCCCACATGTAGCTGGCATCATCGCGCTGTTGAAAGCTCTGCATCCAAACTGGTCTCCTGCTGCATTGAAATCTGCAATCATCACCACTGGTAATAAAACCAAACACCGCTTTAGAAGATGATTTGACTTCTGAAGCCATGATTAGTTTACTAGGCAATACGTTACATGTATTTACCTCTATTTCATTTTGAATGCTGAAGCATCTGTAACTGATGAAGATGGCATGCCAATACTGGCTGAAGGATTGCCTCGAAAGATTGCCGACCCATTTGACTATGGAGGTGGGCACATCAACCCTAACAGAGCCGCAGATCCTGGACTGATTTATGACATCAATCCAAAAGATTACAACTACTTCTTTGATTGCACCATCAAAACATCTGTTAGCTGCAATGCAACATCGACACCTGGGTATCTCTTGAACCTACCATCCATCTCAGCTCCAGATCTAAGGTATCCAGTTACCATGTGGAGAACTGTCACAAATGTAGGCGAGGTCAATGCAGTGTACCATGTTGCAATTGAGAACCCGGCTGGAATCAAGATCGAAGTTGAGCCATCTGTTCTTGTGTTCAATGCTGCAAAAAAAGTTCACACATTTCAAGTCAAGCTATCACCTCTGCGAAGGTTACAAGGGGATTATACATTTGGAAGCCTTACTTGGTACAATAACCAAAAGAAGGTCAGGATTCCAATAGCAGCCCGGATCACGATGTATGATTTATTTGCAGATGTTGCATAACTACGGTGGACCATTTATCCTGCATGGCAGCGCTCATTATCAGAGTTTTTTAGCACTATCCAAAAAAATTAAGAAAATAAGACATGACAATTGTCAAGTTTCATCGTGGCTTGTATTTATTTTGCTTGTAGCCAAATAGGCTATGCGTTGTCTAGATCTGTTTGTTATGTTATATACAACTATGATAACTATGTCAACTTCCTTTTGTTGCTGTACTTTTCGGTTGCTACTTCAATAAATCTCTATCTCTATATACTAAAGTAAATAGTATTTCTTTTTTGTCCAAAAATTGATGGTAAAGAAGTACGATTGGTCACAATTGTGCAATAGGCAAGGTGCACCCATCGCAAGCGAGTGGTAGAACAGCTCATTAATCCGATCGCACGTGGCACCTCCTCCTCACCACCAATTAATCGGATATGGAATTGACAAGGTAAAACTAGAGATCCCTTAGCCCACATCGTTGCTACCGAAAAAAGATATGTGTTTGCACCCACTTTCTTCCCCTCTCGTCTCTTCTCCATTTTGCAAGTGCTTTTCCTAAGAGCGGCAATGCTACATGTATTTACCTCTGTTTCGTTTTGCATGCTGAAGCATCTGTAATTGATGAAGATGGCATGCCGATACTGGCTGAAGGATTGCCTCGAAAAATTGCCGACCCATTTGACTATGGAGGTGGGCACATCAACCCTAACAGAGCAGCAGATCCTGGTCTAATTTATGACATCAATCCAAAAGACTACAACTACTTCCTTGATTGCACCACCAAAACATCCGTTAACTGCAATGCAACATCGATACCTGGGTATTTTTTGAACCTGCCATCCATCTCAGCTCCAGATCTGAGGTATCCAGTTACTGTGTGGAGAACTGTCACAAATGTAGGCGAGGTCAATGTAGTGTACCATGTTGCAATTCAGAACCCGTCTGGAATCAAGATCGAAGTTGAGCCATCTATTCTTGTGTTCAATGCTACAAACAAAGTCCACACTTTTCAGGTCAAGCTATCACCTATGCGGAGGTTACAAGGAGATTATACATTTGGAAGCCTTACTTGGTACAATAACCAACAGACGGTTCGAATTCCAACAGCGGCCCGGATCACGGTGTATGATTTCTTTGCAGATGTTGCATAGCTGTGGCGAACCATTTATCCTGCATGGTAGCGTTCATTATCATAGTTTTCTTAGTACCGTAAAAAAATTAAGAAAATAAGACATGGCCAATGTCGTGTTTCACCGTGGCTTGTATTTATTTTACTTGTAGCCAAATAGGTTATGCATTGTCAAGATCTATTTGTTATATATATAACAACTCTGATAACTATGTCAGCTTCCTTTTGTGCTGTACTTTTCAATTGCTAAACTAGAAGGATACCTTGTACATTGTTGTGGGATTATCATAGCATAAAACCGTTGCATGTATAAACTAAATCCACATGATCTCACGTTCATTCTTATTAAAACTAGATAAGGCATGGTTTTTGCAGATGCAATGTTTTTTCTTATTACTTTCATTTATTTCTTCTTATTATTCTTGTTTTCTTTTTATTTCATTTACCTTTTCTATTTACATTGTTTTTTATATTTGTTTTTTTCTTTTCTCATTTTCCCTTTCTTCTTGTTCATACTTTTCCTTTTTCCTTATTGTTTTTTCTCTATTCATTACTTTTATATCAAGTGTCCTGTTATCTTGCTCTAACTTTTCTATTGTTTCCTAGCATGTGATTTTTTTTACATCATTAATTTTATTGGGACTTACATGTATATCATTATTTTTATTGTGAGATGTTTTCTTGTGAAGAAAGAATATTTTTTATTTTAACATTGTTCATTTTTTATGAAGAAATACCATTCCTTAAATTGGTCGCGTATTATCCACGAGGTGATCCAAGTGTACTTTTATTATTTTTCCCAAGGTGTCCATAAGATCCCATAGTGTATTTTATATCATTCATATTGTAACATAGATTGTTCCACGATGTATTTTGGATCCTTCTCTTAGTATTGATGGAATGCTTTATGGTGTATTTTGTGATATTTTTATAGTATCAATAATATGTTTTTGACATATTTTGGATTGTTCATTTAGTATTCATGGATTTCTCTATCCTACATTTTAGGTTACCTATGATAAGTTTAACGATGTACTTTCTATTATTTTATTTTCCTTTACTCTTGTGTCTTCACGGCATTAATAAATCTATCAACCTCTCACAGGTAAGATGGATCAAGTCTTGATAAATTGTACATACATGCTCAGATGCTCTCTACATCTTAAACTATAAAATTCCATAAGGATCTACATAATAATTTAATGCAGCTGTAAATAGATTTAAATATATACATAGACATTTATTTAAAGAAAAATGTTCACACTGTCTTTGCTCAATAAAAGGTTACAATAATACATAGTTATGATTAAATTATTAAAATATTCACTCAATTTTCTCAAAAGAACATTCTATATGACCAGATATTCACTAACATAAATTAACATACAGGTATGACTAATTAATTAATATATTTTCAACAAACCAACAAATTCACTGTCTAGATCAAAATCTAAATATTTTCTATGCATGGATGGGGTGCTAGGATCCATATATTACGAAATTAATGATTTATAGTGGAAGAAACATGTGAAGCTACCTAATACATCAATTTTAAGACACAAACTATAGCTAATACGGTATTAAAATACTCAAACAACATGCATTCTCTCTGTCGGGGTTATGATACCCTGGGTATCTCAAGACACCGATTAGTTTGCCGCTCGGGCGGCCCACGTTGGCTCAGCTGGCAGAGGGCCGACAACCGCGGTTCACCGAAGCTACAAAGGCCCTAGGCCAAACACTAAGGCGAGTGGTCGACCATGACCTCTCCTTTCTCCTTCCGCTACATGCCACACAGCACCGCACGACCTCTCCCCCGTCTCGAGCCTTGGAAACGAACAAGGAGAGGTAGAGCTCCACCAAGTAAGCTAGCCCTGACAGGGGCAGGCACGCTCCACTCACTCCGCTAGGACTGATGGGACATCTATCCCCTCAGTCAGGACTGATGCCATCCCTACGCCACACTGCGCGGACAAGACAACACCGCTATGCAGTGACGACCAATACGACATCCCACCGTCCATACTCAGCCTGACAAGATGGGCGTACGGCCCCACCCACTACGAGATGAGGCACACGACCCCGACCTTGACTTTCAAGGTCGGCCAAGCTATTGGGCACCTCGACCTCGTAGTCTAGTGTCAAGGCCACCGGGACCACGACCAGCAAAGGCGATCGACGACCAAGGAGCGGCTACCTACTCCCATACTGTCGCCACGACACCACTGGGAGATGATGACGAAGGCCACGATAGGCTCACATCGCACAGGACAGATTGGCAAACCACCACCATGCCAACATTGCTGTCATGACCGGCACTGTAGCATCACGCCACGCCATGCCACGACGTGGGAGCAAGACCACGACGATAAGCATACTAGAACATGTGCTGATGCCAAGACAAGATGGCCTTCCTTACAAGCAAGCTTACTAGTTTCTCCCTCCCTCAGACTCACGACCAGATATTCACTAACAAAAGCATGACCACGACCCGGACGCACACAGCCCGGGTCGCTTTAGGCCTAAACGACGACCCTCGGTTAAAGAGGACGTCCCATGACCGTGCAGCCACTCGGGAATGCGGCCGCAACCTGGCGATGGTCGGGAAATCGCAACCTAGCGAGCTAAGGTGTGATTAGGGGAAAGGCGCCCGAGCGGTTCAAGGGTCGAACTCTCCATCTTGCGAGGAGAAAAGTCGATGATCCACTCAAAAGTCGTGACCTTGGACTAACCTGCTCGACCCTGACCCAATGGCTCTGGGGCTCGTCGTGACCATAGAAAAAATCACAACATCCCAATAAAGAGTTTCTCTTTATTCATAATCAACAAGTGCGACCAACCCGCATATAGGACATAAACAGCCTGATACCACCGACATGGCGATATCGTTGAAAGCTCTAGAAGCCGTGATGCTAGAAGAAGGTTTACGCGATGTTCTCTTCCACCATTGCTGCAAGCATGATGGAAAAGGACACCTCACAAACCTTCTCGTAGCATCGCGACTCTCGAAGCACAAGACACATGGGGAGAGATGGGAGGTGTGATGGCTCAGGAAGCCCCTCAACGTTTGCCGGTGGGGTTTCAGGCACACCACCAGGGCATGCACATTGGGTCGTAGAGGCATGAAAGAACCATCATATGATGGGGTTGCCTGACCTCTAGAGCGTGACTGCACCACCGTCATACCCACCACAATGAGGATGGCATGGTGAAACCTTCCACGGCTAGCGACCACCTCGCGCACCCGAGCCGATAGGTCTCGGGGAACGAGGAGGTCCCATGGATACGGACCCGGTGGCCAAACCATCTCATCCCCTCCTGCTCGCAAGCCACCTTCTAGCACCAATTGTTGGATGAAGCATCGCCGACCTCCGGCCAACACAACTGACCCCTGGCAGTTCGCATCCTCAAAACTTTCACTATCTATTGTGAAGCACTCCCTCTCTCGAGCTCAACTTCTAAAGAAATCTAGAAGTAGCCAAAAGGCATGGATAAGAAAGGTTCAAATGGGAAGGAGGTCCCTATTTATAGGCCCAAGGACGGACTGTGCAGCCTGTGATCCCCAAGCCACGTGGTGAACGAATGGAGGTCATAGCCAATGTCAGAAGCTCACGTGAGGTCAGGGAAATCGAGATCCTCCAAAAGATGGAGCCGGTACAACATCGACAAGACCGCACGACTCTGTATGGATCTCGTACCCTTACACACAACACCCTGACATAGTCGGGCTCAGCAGAGCAGTCATGTACCTGACCGTTAAGGCAACTTGACGGGACGGGACGTAACGACCACCTACCGCATTGAACATTCAAAACAGCAATGGGTCAAACTCTGAGCTCAAGACTACCATGACCTTAGATACAAGCGCACCACACACACAGACATCAGCATCTCCACGATTACTCTGAGATCACAAAGACGCTCGAGGGCTACTGTCGGGGTTATGATACCCCGGGTATCTTAAGACACCGATTAGTTAGCCGCTCGGGCTGCCCACACTGGCCCAACTAGCAAAGACCTAGCAACACGGTTCACCGAAGCAGCAAAGGTCCTAGGCCAAGCACTAAGGCGAGTGGTTGACCATGACCTCTCCCTTCTCCTTCCGCTGCACGCCACGCAGCACCGCACGATCTCTCCCCCGTCTTGACCCCTAGGAAGAAACAAAGAGAGGTCATGCTCCACCAAGTACGCCAGCCCTGATAGGAGCAGGCAAGCTCCAAGCTCAAGACAACCACGACCTTAGATACATGCACGAACATCAGCATCTCCACGATCACTCTGAGATCACGAAGACGCTCGAGGGCTACTATTGGGGTTATGATACCCTGGGTATCTTAAGACACAGATTAGTTAGCCACTCAGGCGGCCCACACTGGCCCAACTAGCAAAGACCCACACTACTACACAAAAACTTAACCGAGGCGTTTGGAAAAAGGCCTCTAAGACGGTTAGGCCGGTTGCCCGCCTCGGTCATTCATGGCAGGGCAGCCAGCCTAGCAACCGCCTCGGTTAATGCTTAACCAAGGTTGGCAACTTAACAGAACCGCCTCGGTTAATGCCTATTAACCGAGTTGGTTGACCTAACAAAATTGCCTCCTAAAATCAATTAACCGAGGCGGGCCTCATCCAAAAATGCCTCCATTTTCAGAGGTGGGCCTCCTAAATGGCCCGCCTAAAAAAAGGCCTAAAGCCCAGCTGGGCCATTAGCTTAGCCATGTATATTAGGAGCACTTAGGTTTTCCAGTCGCACTTCTCTTTCCCCCTCCCCGCAGTCGCTGTTGGCGGTCACTAACGATCGAATCCGACCACCAAATAATATCCAAAACAGGAGAATTAAACAAACTTTCAACACATATGCATATACTATTGACCTAGTTCCACTTGTATTGGAGAAAACATGTTTTGCAGGACTCATATTCGAATACAAGTGAAAACCAAGCAAAAAGGCGCAAAGCAGAAAGCGTAAAGCAGGGCATACACCAAGGAATCAAGCAAAGGCCTATCCAACCGCCAAATTTGGCCCGAGCACCGATGTAGAAGAGATCCAGGCCCAGCCAAGAGCCCATAAGAGCAAGGCGGTGGCGAAAGGGGCCATATAGGGTGCGGTCGCACCCTGGGTGCGCCAGCACCCCACCACCGCCTTCTCGGGTCCATGCTCCTCCAGCGGTTGCATGCCTCCATACATAGGCGGTTTTGGCCGGTTTCCTAATTTATCAGCGCCAAGCCAACCATGCTTCACTACATAAGAAGAGGAGCTCACCATTCAAACACACACCATTTGGAGCTACACACCTCCCATCTCTCTACTTGTACTCTCTTAGTTTTAGTAGTGGTATTTGGAGCTAGCAAAGCTATCAAGGAGGGCTTGGCTCCTTGGAAGAAGAGTGACATCTTGGTATGAATAATACTATGAAGAGTTCTTCCATAGTCATGCTCTCATATCATTTATATAGTAGTGCATATGACCTAGAGTATAGTTGTCTTGTTATAATCATGATATATGAATTAGCATATAGTTTGTGTTTTATGATCTTAACATGTTCAACTTCATACTTAATCATTCATATGGTTTGTATGAGTATAAGTAGAGCTAGGGTTGAGGTGATGGTTCGTCGTTCCTTCAGGTTTGCCCATATTCTTCCTTGTCGATCCATAGGGTCAGAATTCTGGGGGAGGGGTATGGGTAGTTTCATTTTACACGGGCACGGTGCTCGGGTGCACAGGAACCTTCGGATGTGATGGTGCCCCCCGGTTGAGGGGTAGGCGGCAGGTGGTGATAGCCCTATCCGTCCCTTGTAATCCCCCACGTTCGGGTACTGTGTAGGAGTTTTAAAGTCTCTCACGCTTATTGGTAGACCAGTGCTCGGAGATCTCCCCGTTCATCTTAAACTTAGTTCTAACTCTAATCATATAACTTATATGATCGTTAACTGTTCTTTGCACGGCTATATTAGAATACGCCGGCTCTATGTAGGAACATTTTTTATTCTTTGTGTTTTCCTTTATCCATGAGGTTGGCTCAGATGTGTGTCCACTATCCTTAAAATACCGTTTTTACCCCTATCATGAACTACTGGTTTACTAATACAAGTATGTAATCTTGTTCATGCTCGTGCTAGACTCTTATACCTTGCCCTCCTTTGAGAAAATATAAATAACGATACCCTGAATACTTCCGGGTGAAATGCTACAATGATAGATCCGTGCGCTTGCGGATATTTTCTATAATCATTAAGAACTATCATAGTTGGTGTTTCTTGGCGGCGTCGCTAAGGTTAACTCAATCTTAGTGATGGTGCTGAGAAATACCAACAGGAATTTCTGGCGCCATTGTCGGTGATGGACTTAAAACCTCCACACTTGGTCATTGCGCTAAGAAATGCCAACAAGCATTTCTAGCGCTGTTGCCGGGGATGGACTTATAACCTCCACACTTGGTGATTGCGCTAAGAAATGCCAACAATCGCGCAGCCGAGCGTCGTGCTCCTCCCTTCCGACTCGCGAGCCTAGCGGCGCCCTCCACTCTCTCTCTCCCTCGCACTCTCCCTCCTGAGCCCCTCTCCCTCTTGAGCACGGCGGCACATGCACCCTCTCCCTCCCGAGCACGGCGGCGCACCTTCTACCTCCGAGCCCAGCGGCGTCCTTCTCCACCACAGTTGGTGGTGACGCAGGGATGCCAGATTCGGCCGGTGGCGGCACAGGGAGGCCGGATCTGACTGGTGGCGGCCCAGGGGGCGGATGCGCCATGGGCGGTGGATCTCCATCGGTGTCACATGTCCGCGCGACAGCTGTCCGGAGCAGCACCAGCGGCTACGACGCACGTGGAAACGACGAGCGGTGGCGCTTGGATGGGCCTGGCGGGCCTTGTCGATGGGCTCAGCGGGCTCCATCGACCGGCACTGTAGCATCACGCCACGCCATGCCGTGATGTGGGAGCAAGACCATGACGACGACCGTACCAGAACGTGCGCCGACGCCAGGACAAGACGACCTTCCTTTCAAGCCAAGCTTACTAGTTTCTCCCTCCTTCAGGCTCACGACCACTCGGTCGGGAGAACCACTCTCTGTATGTAACCTGGCCCCGGGACTCTATATAAGGGTGGCCAGGCCTCCCATCCAGGGTGACGGACTCTCGAGACTTTATTCGGGCATCCGTTCTCCTCACTACTCCTATCTCTTTCCCTTAGCTTACATACTCTATTGTAAGAACTTCAGAGCATTCAAACGAGTAATATGCACTCGAACGATATCTGACACTGGACGTAGGGCTCCGGCACTCTCCTATACACAAACCATGAAAACATAAATCTAATTACGCCACAAATTATATAGGATTCATCCAAAAAGACATAGCATACGCATTAACTAACTTTTTTTAGCAACCTCCTTCAAAAAAATGAAGATCAAAATCTCCCACCCTATAGTTTGCAATTCTTGGATCTCCAAAGACGCCAACAATGGTGTCTTTGCTCAGACCGAGGAAGAAGAGTACTTATAAATTATTTGTTCTGACAATTTTTAAAGGCACCGCCAGTATATATAAATCCTATATTTATACCGTTGATCAATTAAGCTAACAGCTAGTATAGATTTAATTTACATTGGTGATCGTCTTAAGTGCACCGCCGATATAAATCTAGGATTTATACTAGCTTTGCCTTAAAAAACGTCATATAAATATATTTACGCTGACGGTTTATAATCATGAGCCCACACTTTTGTGCCTGCTTTATGAACCACGGACGGAGAAAAAAAAAGCATGGCATCAACAAATGCCGGAAGCAGAAAGTGATGCCGACATCTTACCAGTCGAAACATAGCCTGTAACTGTTTGA
This sequence comes from Miscanthus floridulus, assembly GCF_019320115.1. Taxonomy (NCBI): domain Eukaryota; kingdom Viridiplantae; phylum Streptophyta; class Magnoliopsida; order Poales; family Poaceae; genus Miscanthus; species Miscanthus floridulus. The sequence goes on from NC_089584.1 coordinate 123,470,195, forward strand.
TGCTCGTCACAATATTCGCGTATAAAGATGATACGGTCTATCTTTGCAAGAGTGCACCGTAAAAGCTCACACCAAAGCCAGACATGGAGTGCCATATAAAATTATACTCCACATAGGATACTCACGAGTGGCATAACGTCAGAATCACCCAAAAAAACGTGACGGAGGTTAATCTAGGCTTCCTAGCAATTATGAGTACTCCACCAAGAGAAGAAATTGCATCGTTGTCACATTGCCTTTAATTTTGCACTTGAAAGATACAGCAATGGCCTGTCTATTCGGTGGCTCGGTGCACCTGGACAGTAACAGTCTTGTACGGAATAGCAGAGATAGCCTAACACTGCGGATGCTGAGACAATTGACAGGCATGGTGTGCGCTCATGAGGCATGAGCATGGGGGACGCACTGACGCAGTGCCCCATCCAGCACAGCAGCTCCTATCCTACACGCACCGTTTCAGCGCCCGGGGCAGGAGGGCACACTGTCGCTGTGGTGGCACACTGTCACGCGCACTCCTCCTTCCTCCGCGCCACGCTGTACGGCGCCTTCATCGTCCGGCCGCCGAGGAGCGGCAATGCCTACCCCTTCCTGGCGCCAGACAGGGAGGTCCCATTCCGCCATTCGTGCTCGGTAACCGCTGCTGTACTGCATTCTGGACGGCCGCTTGGCACTGCCGGCCGCGCCGCTCGTGCAAATGTGATAGCTCGTTGAGTGTGGACACAAAGAAGAATCCCATGTTTCTTGTCTCTGCTATCTCTGGATGAGGTTGTCATGAACAGGCGAGTGGTGGAACCGGAATATGTGGTTGACCCTGACGAGTGCGCAAGCACGTGTGCATCGCGTCATCGATCACTGTGAAATTGTAAATTGCTGTACCAGAGTACATTTCTTTCTCTGGTTGCTATCTAAAGATAAGCTCTTAACCAGATATTTAAAAAGAAAGGTAGACGACCTCTCTTGTTCTATTCTGAGACCGAGTCCGTTAACCGTTTTTTATTTGATTGTGTGCAGTAGCAAAGCAGCTCTGAGAGACTATTTTAGAAATTTTCAATAGACCTTGTGGCGCTAAATTCTTAGCTGTTGGACAGATGTGGCTAACCGATAAAAAGTTGTAGTTGTTAATATGTTTTCCTTGATGTAGCGGTGTAGCCCTTGGGGCTTTGAAAACTAAGGAACTGTTTGTGTTTTCAGGAAGATCCTTGGAAGGATGTGAAGTCCTTAGCTTCTGAAAATCGTGGTCATGGTCCAGCGCACCGGAGCACCATATGAAGGGGCCGTTTGGCCGGGCTCCTGTGGGCTCCGGCTCCCATAGTGTATCGTCACTGTAGCATGCAGGAGCTGGAGCCGGGGGATCGGAACTATTCGATGCACGTTAGAACTTCCGATGTTGTCATTATGAAACGAAATGAGAGTACGCCTAATGAGTTCTAGCTCCAACCAAACTTGGATATATGAGTTTGGGGATGTCCAATAGCAAGACATAAAGCACCTGCACTCACAAACACGCACAACCAAGTAGAATGAGATAAACACAAATATTGTAATTCAAAATCCAAATTAGACAAGGTTTGTTTTACTGAAGCTTGGGCCTCCACACTAGCCATACATCTCCGTTTAGGAAGACATGAGTGACCACTCTGTGGTGCACTCTAGCTGGGTCTTTTTCAACCACTGTCATCGATCCACTAAGCTTGATCTCTTCCCTTGCGGAGGCGAGATTGGGCCCTCACAAACTTGCCATGGCACACCACAAGCTTGGTTGCTCGTCGGCGCCTCCTAGCCATCTAGGAGCCAAGATCTAAAAGTAACAAATGTCTCACGAACGATTGACGAAGCCCACAACTGCTCAAGGATTTGGCTTGCTCTCTTTTTTGAAATTCACTCAACCCACCACTTGGATTTCTCAAGAATCGCTCAATCTCACAAAGAGAGGGTATATGCAGTGTTCACAAGGATCTTGGTTCTGTTATGGATGTTGGGGAGCAGCAGCAAGCCCTCCAAATGAGGGGGAGGGGATATAAATACCCCACATGCGCGAACTAGCAGAACATCGAAACTTCTTATGGAAACCTCGGAACTTTTGACATACGTCGGAACTTCCGACAAAAAGTGTTGGAACTTCCGCAAGTCCAAAAATAGTGCATGTCACTCTATGAAAAACGCTATAACTTTTAGCTCCAAACCCGCTAGGGTGCCTAAATGCACTTTTTGTCCAATAGTGCAACATTTGAAGAAGCAATTCGTTCTCGCAAATGGATGGATTTGGCTTCACTATGTTTATCCTGGGAAATGTCAACGAGGCTTGATTCTGTTTTGGTGTTTTGGTGAGGGTACGCTTTGCTTTCTGGACCAAGGGTGTGTTCCATCCCAAATTCCCAATGTTGTAAAATGTTTTGTCTTGATGAAGACGGGGTTTGGTCCTTTTACTCTAAAAAATGTAAATTGCATTCAATAATAGAGATTGTGTAATTAGTAAGTAGTTAATTATTACTTCTTCATTTGATTTGGTATATTTGAGACATTCGCGATGGTGGTGGAGCCCAACATGAGGGTGCTGCTTTTGTTGTCGATGTCGGCCTGAACTCGCACCTCTTCTGCATGGTGGTCGACCACAACTTCACTGTCATCACCATGGATGCGGGCTATACCTCTAACCTGAACGTGAACATGCTCGTGCTTGCCTCGGGCCAGACCGTGGATGCGCTCATGACCACCAGCACTGATCGGGAGCTAGTACATGGAGGTGTTGGTGCACACACCGTCGAGTTGGGGCTCAGCCAGCTGCCTTGTGACCCGTCACAGATGAGGTGCAATGGGACCACCACCGCCGTGGTGACGAACGACATCTGCTCATTCCCCCTCATGTACCCTAAGATATCTCTCCGAGGGGCACACGTGAACGACGTGACGGGCTCTTCACGGCCTACTTCTTGGATGGGTCGCCGCCAAGTGACATGGCAATGGCGCCGGGGACCAAGTTGAAGAGGTTTAACTAAGCTACAATTTGGTTCTCCCTTTGGTTTGTTCTTTATACTTGTGTTTACTTTCATTGCTTTTAGGTCTTGTTAAGCGACAACTAGGATTCATGCTAGTGTGTGCTTAGCATGGGTTTCATTCTTGTTCTTAAGGACCTTAATCTTAGTGTGAAACTTTGCTAAGGACATGGTTAGCTTGTTGGCCCTAAGAACTTTCTTAATCAATTTGCTTTGTAGTAGAACTTAGGCGCTAAGAAGGTTGGGGGTTTAGTTTTTGCATAGGCTAAGGTTTGTTTCTTTAACATTTAGAGCCCAATTCAAGTCCCCTGCTTTGGCCATAATGTTCATACACCAATCATGGCCTTAGGGTCGACGAGCGTCCCATGGGTGAAACCTTAGAACAGGTAGGCAAAAGAAGGGGTGGCATCGACTAGCACGGTGACGGCATTAGGCAATGCGACGTAGTTCTGTCGTCTTCTATGCTCTCTTCTCTATAGGATTGATGGACGTTTTTGGTCTCTGTGGCAGGGGCGGCAAAACCCTAGGACGTGTTGAGTCTTCCCCCTAGATGAAAAAAATGATTAAACACAATATGAAAGCATCAAACCTCGCTAACACTAACTTAGAATAAACCCAAAAAATCACTTATTTTGTGGCAGTAGATAAATCTTCTTTTGTTTGAAGCATCATTTTACAAATCCTCGCTAATGAAACTGTTACCTCTCTTATACTGACATGTCCTAGGACGTACGGTTTATTTCGTATATTCCAGTCCAAACAATACTGGTTGTAAGGAGGTGGGGGTACGAGAAGAACATGTGGTGTTGGAGTTTTCCTTTGGACTATATTTTATGTAATTTTTTTGACCAAGGGAATAGAATCTTCTTCATATATAAACGTCTATAAATAGCGGCACATTTGTGGCACCTATCAGGAACCAACATACAACATAGGAAACTGGGAAACATGGGATTCTGTATTCCATCGCGTCTCCTGCTTTACCTTTTCTTGCCTTTACTGCTGCGGGGGGGGGGGGGGGGGGGGCGCACATGGAGGATCCCGTAGGGTAAGCATGCATGCCCGATGCATTGCTAACAGCTTTGTAAGAAGCTTCCAAAATCCAAACTCTAATCAACAATCTTTGTAGCTATATATTGTACTAGGTAGCGTGCCTGTGCATTGCTATGGGATAGCTAACAATTTGTACTAAAAACACATGGATCGCATGATAAGATAACAATACTGTAAAAATTAAATATCAACATTAAAGTGACCGTTAATCCAAAAAGTAAAGTTTGTGAAATTAACAGTCACGGAGAGCGCGGCGTCACAGGCTTACAAACTCTACTTTATAGACCTTTCCGTGATGCGCCTAAAATAATGTTTTATATCGGCAGGAATAAATCTCCCATATCCATTTCTTTCGTGCGCCAATAAATCTACGAATAAGTTCCGCCGCATCTCCATACCATCATGTACACTGGCTCGAGTATATATGTCAATATTAGTGCATGTCGCATGGGTAATACTGTGTCTCTTAAAAAAATCTTCCACAAACTTAAAACAAAGTGTTATACTCACCGTATAAATTTTTGTGACTTTTGATCTATTCCAAGTAGACATATACTGTAGAATAAGATATCCACTTAAGTGTCTGTGGCAAGATTCACGATCAGCGATATATAGGAGAACACATGAATGCTTGCTTGTAAGTGTTATGATCCATGGAGAGACTAAGCGTGATTTAGAATGGCCCCACTGATCACGCATCCAGCTAGCTATTCCTCCCCTGCATCAAATCAACAGGGATGGGGAAAATAGTTGCTAAAACCGAAATGCAACAGAAAGCCTCCTCTTAAGAAAAACATGTATTAAATGTTTAACGATCATCAATCTAAACGACCAGTTATCATTTAAAGTTTTCAAAACCATTCGAACCTAATAGGATCAGATGGTTGGAACATCTGGACATGACAGCATGTGTTTTATGAGGTGATAACCTTGGCTCTTTGGAAGTGGTTCAACTGCCTTTTGTTCGCTACCAGTATGCTACACTGCAGATTACAAACATGATCTTGAGTTAAATTAGTACAAGAGTACATGACATAGTGAGATATAACTGTAAATAGTTGGGCGGAGGTAATAACTAAGTATACATTTGTCGGGTTCATAAACCCAGGGTCCCTCATGGACCAGCTTCCTAGCAAAGGCTCGGCCCAGCAGGCGACATTGCGAACGACGCGCAAATCCTGGGCCGGCCCAAAAACCTAAACGACAGGCCGGAAGGGCGATCCAAATCTCCAACCGGAAGGCATGGCCAAGGAGGAACGACACCCGCGTTCGACTCCGGCCCGCCTCTCCGACAGGAAGAAGAACATCGCTCGCTTCCGACTCCAGCCCGCCTCCGAACGGCCTCTCCAATCGGAAGGCTTGGCCAGAACACCACTTCCGACTCTGACCCGCTTCTCCGACCGGGAATGCGCCGAACCCCTGCTTACAGCTACTCTCCGACTAGCACAATCAGAGCCGACTGGGACCAACCGACCGGGGATGCCCGCTCGGTGAGGACTTGGAAACGGACGAAGAAAGTAAGGCAGGGCACTCCAATCAACCGCAATACCAAGGACCGTACCCTGTACACCTACAGAACAGTACCCTACAATCTTCCCAAGCAGTGTTGTGGGCGTCAACATTTTCCCTATAGTGTTGTGGGCGCCATCAACTCCTATACCAGACAAACACGGTAAGGCTCCCCCCACATGCCTCTGGGCATCAACAGTGTTGTGGGCGCCGGCATTTACCATAGCAGGCGAACATGGTAAAACCCCTGCATGCCTCTCGGCATCAACAGTATGGTGGGCACCGACATCTGCCACACCATAAGAATACGACGCAACCTCCGACATGCATCTGACATTAACAGTGTTATGGGCGCCTACAATCATCTTGTACCCGATGGCGTGGGCAACAAGACTTGGCATACGTATACTCTCCCTCTCTCACTTGTAAGGCCATCCCCTTCATCTATAAAAGGGGATGCGCTCTCTCCCAACAGGTAGGTCGATCTGTACACAACAACTCGAACAACACACACAATAGAAGAACCACTAGGTTCAAATCTCGAGCACATGCTCAAACACATAGCACATAGCGGAGCTTCTGTCACTCTCGGCCCCTCAGACCAGAGTCTGACCGGACCTCTTGTACACCCCATCTTCTCCCTTCCGTTTGTAACCCCACAGCAAACTTCGAGCACCTGGGCTCAGGAATAAAGTCACTGACCGACTCAAACTGGACGTAGGGCACGTTGCCTGAACCAGTATAAACCCTGTGTCATTGAGTGCTAGGCCACCTCCGATCACAATGTACAACAAAACTATAAATATTTACATGTTGGTCACTTTCTGCACCGATAGTTGGCGCCGTCCGTGGGGAAGACGCTGTACGTTCACACTTTTTGGTCATCGGATGGCCCATTTTTTCGCCACCTTTGCCATGGCAGGCTCAAGCGATACAACTCGCTTCGGCTCACTAGAGTTTCCCACACTCCCACCTATGGGAATGTGGGTTCCGCCCATCTTCGAGCCATCCCAGGCCTTCTTCTTCAGAAGCCTGGACTTCATCGTCGGCTGGCTCGGCGTACTACACCTCCACGAGGAGGCACTTGTTTCGGCGCCCGTCGGAGGGGCGCCCTCCATCGGCTCCGGGACGCACGATGACTTCAATGATGAGGCGTCTGCGCTTCATTCTGAGTAAACTCTCTGCTCAAACCCCGCTATGAGTAATATGCATACTGTTATTTACTCTCTATTTACTATCCCCCGCAGATTATCCGGAGGGGCCGTATTGTTCGCACCGCAAACACCATATGACCGGTTCCCCTGTGGCCTCACGTCTCCTACGGTCGTGTACGCTCGGGGGCTCCGAAGGACACTGGCGCCGCCTCCTCTCACATCCGAATTCATGGGAATGGCGAGCTATGCTCCCACCACTTTCCACGAACTCCTGGATGACAAGGTTGAGAGCGACGGCTCTAGCATCGGTGACATGGCACCTAGCCACCATCCGTCTCAGGAGTGCGCTATGGTGGACGCTCCGGGACATCCACTGGTGGTTGCGGAGTCTTTGTAGACTCACACCCCTCTGGACCCACATGCGGAAGCCCTCGTGCTCACACAAGAGCACGCCGACAACGGCGACAGAACCAGCCACTGCCTGCATCAGCGCGCTCGGTGCAGCACGTTGCGCCCCATGCGCATGACCCAGCGAGCGGCTCCCGAGGTCGCGCCTGCCAGGTCCAGCGCGACATCATGAATAAGGGGAACGACCCCCCACAGTTCGCTTGGGCTAGCCAGAACATCGCCGCTGCGGCAATGCTTCTGCGCGGTGTTCCCAAGCCCATCGACCCCCAGGAGCAGGCGGTCTATTGGAACCTCCGGGAGCTGGTGGAAGCCACCACCGTTCAACAGGCGGAAAGCTCCACATCATGACTCCGACTCACGCCCTCTCTCCCCACTAGGGGAGTGGGGACGCACCAGACAGATCACTCCATCCGCTCACCGCTACAGCTGCCAAGCGCGGCTTGGGAGGCCACGGCTGCGTCATGGTCCAACCTGACGCTTGCTCCACACCGACCGCCGGTACGCGAATGCCTCGGTCCGCACCAAGACGCTCACAGCATCATCAGCAACTAGCATTAGGCCTGACAAGATGATGATGTCCTTTGGGCGGCGGCGAGGGCAGGCGACATGGGCCCCGGTCGGACCATCAAGGGGAGTGGTGAAACATGCCCTAGGCATGGCTGCCGTCAAGATGATCAGAGTCCTAGCCCGGATGGCCCAGGACCACCGGGCCTTTGGCCGGCGTATCCAGAGAGCGTCGTTCCCACAGCGCTTCTGACCGCCCACCAACATCGCCAAGTACACCGGGGAGACGAACCCCGGTATTTGGCTCGAAGATTTCTGGCTCACCTGCCGAGACAGAGGGGTGGATGATGACCATTTCATCATTCAATATCTCCCCATCTGCGTGGGGGAACACATTTAGGCGTGGCTTGAATTCCTCCCACACGACAGCATCCGCGACTAGGCGGACCTCAAGAGGGTCTTCGTCAAAAATTTTCAGGGGACTTATGTCCGCCCTAGTAACTCCTAGGACCTCAAGAGCTACCAGTAGGAGCCCAGCGAGTCTTAACGGGATTACATCTGTAGGTTCTCCCAACGACGCAACTCCCTCCCTGATGTTGTCGGTGCGGACGTCATCAGCGCATTCCTCTCTGGGACGACCTGTGAGTCCTTGGTCCACAAGCTTGGATGCCTAAAGCCCCGTACCACCCGCGATCTACTCAATGTCGCCACTAACCATGCCTCCGGCGAGGAGGCGGTCAGAGTGGTCTTCAATGGAGGCCGAGACAAAGGCAAGGCCAAGCGCGTGGGCCAAGATGAGGGCCCCTCCACACAGAGGGGCAAGAAGAACAAAAACGATCGGCGCCGACTGGACAACACCGCGTTGGTCGCCGCAGCTGATCACGTGGGCAAGCAGCCCTAGCAGGGCCTGCCTGACCACTTCAACAAGCTCATGGATAGCCCATGCACCAACCACGCCTACCCTATCAAACACCTCTACAAGGACTGCAAGCTCCTCAAATGTTTCCTATGATAGGCCAGCGGGCCGAAAGAAGGAGATGACAAAGAGGCGGCAGCCAAGAAAGGAGGCGCGGCGGGCAAGGACGGGGACGGTTTCCCCGACCCTGAGGAATGCATCATGATCTTTGGTGGATCCGATGCCATCTACTCCAAGTGCCAGCACAAGGTATGCTACAGGGAGGCATGCGCCGCTGAAACGGTCGTCCCCTCCTTCCTTAGCTGGTCAGCATCTCCGATCACATTCGATTAGAGAGACCATCCCTCCCACGCCGTGAGACCGGAACGCTACCCACTCATCATCGACCCCATCGTCCGCAAGAAGCGCCTCACCAAGGTGCTGATGGACGAAGGCAGTGGCCTCAACATTCTCTATGTCGACACCCTCGACGCCATGCACATCCCCTGGTCGGAACTCCGCCCAGCGGGCTCTCCCTTCCATGGGGTGATCCCGGGAGCGCAGGCATACCCGCTCGGGTAGATCGACCTACCCGTCACGTTTGGCAACCGAGTCAACTTCCGCTCGGAGGTCCTCACCTTCAAAGTGGTGGACTTCCTAGGGTCCTACCATGCCACCTTGGGGCGACCATGCTACGCCAAATTCATGGCGATCCCCAACTACACCTACCTCAAGCTGAAGATGATGGGACCAAACAACATCATCACCGTGGGTAGCGCCTTCTCGCACGCATTCACGTGCAACCACAAGCATTTCAAGCTCGCCACCGTGGTCATCAACTCGTTCGAGCTCCCACAGTTCAGGGAGTCATCGACCCCAGCAGTCCCGGACTGCAATAAACCAACCTCCTCGATGGCCTTTCGTCCACTCGAGGAAACCAAGGCGGTGGTGATCGACCCCACTGACCCAACCAAGATGGTGCAGATCAGGACCTAGCTTCCGGCCAAATAGGAATGCGAGCTTGTTGACTTCCTACGTGCCAATCACGATGTCTTTGCATGGAAGCCATCTGACATGTTGGGCATACCGTGGGACATCGCCGAGCACGCACTGTGCCTCATCCTAGGCTCGAAGCCCGCTAAGCAACGACTGCGTCGCTTTGATGACGAGAGGCACAGGGCCATAGGCGAAGAGATCGCCAAACTCTTTGCAGCCGGATTCATTAGGGAGGTATTCCACTCCGACTGGCTTGCTAATCCCGTTCTTGTTAAAAAGAAGATCGGGAAATGGAGAATGTGTGTTGATTATACTGGCCTCAACAAAGCATGTCCAAAGGATCACTTTCCTTTGCCACGCATAGACCAGATAGTCGACTCCACCTCGGGTTGTGGGATCCTCTCCTTTCTGGATGCCTACTCGGGCTATCACTAGATCGCAATGAAAGAGTTCGATCAGCTCGCAACCTCGTTCATCACCCCATATGGTTCGTACTGCTATGTAACCATGCCTTTCGGTCTAAAGAATGATGGTGCCACCTACTAAAGGTGCATGTAGCAATGCTTCGTCAACCAAATCGACTCGCTCAATCAGCCTGATCAAGCCGAGTGGCCGAAACCAACAATCGCCATCTATGTTGATGACATAGTGGCCAAAACGGCTCAAGCTTGCAACCTGATCGCAAACTTGGCTGCAACATTCGTGAACCTCCGAAGGTTCAACATCAGATTGAATCCCGAGAAATGTGTTTTTGGAGTTCCAAAGGGGAAGCTGCTAGAATACATTGTGTCCGAGCACGGAATCGAGGCCAACCCTAAAAAAATCAGGGCCATCTCCAACATAGGCCCTATACGCAACGTCAAAGGCGTACAAAGGCTCTCTGGCTACCCTGAGCCGATTCATCTCCTAGCTCGACGAACGGGGGATGCCACTCTACAAACTCCTAAAAAAGACGGACGCCTTCATCTGGACTGAGGAAGCTCAGCAGGCTCTAGAGAGCCTCAAAGCGTCCCTGATGTCGGCCCCAATCCTCATCGCTCCTGAACGGGGAGAACCCCTCCTCCTCTACGTCGCGGTAAGCAACCATGTGGTGAGCGCCGCCCTAGTCGTCGAAAGGGAGGAGCCGGGACACCACCTTAAGGTCCAGCGGTCCGTATACTTCGTCAGGGAGGTACTCACCGACCCCATGGTCTAGTACCCCCAGGTGCAGAAACTCCTATACGTCGTGCTAATGGTGACCTGAAAGCTCCTACACTACTTCACCGACCACGAAGTTGTGGTCGTCACTTCATACCCTGATGTAGACAAGGCCTGATCTTCCAAAAGGTAGTGATAAATTCGATTGGTGGAGACTCAACGTTGATGATCCGGCTTCAAATCAGACTCAATTTGAACCCTGCAACCGCTACACCACTGCTCCATTGGTTATCAACTAAGCACAACTTGATTGACCTCGCCGAGAAGGCTTTCCCTGCAAGTGAATCAAAGAACACAAGCAAGAGAACGGTAAACACGCAATCTAAAATTGCAAATATGGATGGTGCAAAGATTAATATGGGGTTCAAGCTCTTGATTTGAATGGACTAATCGTCACAGGCGAGGAGAACAAGAACAGGGGCCCTAGATCACTGTAAAAAGACTTGTCGCCATAGTTACAACGAATCAATCTCAGTTTCTTGAAGGAAAACTAGAACTAAACAAACCCCAACCCTAATGTAGCGATGGCTACTGAATATATGAGGGTTAGGTCATATGTATGGAGCTCATGTCCTTATCATCCTCCCTTTCTTGATGAAAAGCCATCCTCGACGTCGATTGTGCTTGAAACTGATCCTACACGACACAATGGAGAACAGGGTTGCGAAGACAAAGGGAACTAAAATAATTGTGAGAAGGAATGTGACCATGTTTCCAAGTTTCTAGCGTGTCATCTCACATAAAAATTTTAGCAAGCATGTAGACTCCATGATCGAATGCACACGATGTATGTCAACACTGTCCTACAAAAGATTAGAACTAACCAAAGACAATGCAGGAATAGATGGTCTAGCAGACATAGGTAGCAACCAACAATGGTCCCCTTCTTGGAAGTGAACTTGTTTCTTTGAGTAACATGAGAAAATGTTTGTATTATTATAGCTGCCCTCTAAATGATCAGAATCTTATACAACAAAAGGAGAATTCATATTACTTCGAACGTATACTCGATGTATCATATATTGTCCTTTGTTGTTATATTTATCAATAACATGATATGTGTGTTTAAAAAACCAAGGCAAATCAACATATTTAAAAAGGCTCTCCTCCAAACAATCTAAGTTACACAAAACATCAAATTCAATGTATCCCAAAGTATGTAAACAAGACAACAGTTTGAGCTCATCAGTTTTAGTAGCAATATGAATAACATGTTTATTTTCAGCACAAGTGATTGGTTCAAAAACATATAAATCTGAAGCATCATCAACCAATTTATCTTTATCACAAGAAACATCAAGCAAATTATCATGGGACAAAGATAAATCAAGAGAGGGTTCTACTAACAATTGCTCTATGATAGCATGGTTTGTGGAAAAATTTAATACATTAAAACAATTCTGACCTTCCATGAATGTAGCACCATGGACATTACCTGTGTTCTCAGTAGGAGTAATAGGTGCATTGTGAAGTGATGGTTCTAAATTTGCATATGAGGTTATGAGCTCCTTATTTTCTTCTATGTCATCCTCTCGCTTATGTACATTATCCTGCAGAAGGTTAGTCATAGCAAGAGGAATGACAACAGACTCTTCCTCTAAATGGTGCACCTCAGCACATGAAGTCAAAACAAGAGGTGGATTAACAAAGGTTTCTCGCATAAGGAGTTTCATATCATTCTAAGTTTGATGTTTATCAGAAGGATCTAAAGACTCCCACCAAGATAAAGCAGAATATCGCAAAACACTAGCTGCATTTTTACCTTCCTCCTTGGACACATAAAGCGAGTAGCAAATATGTTATCTATGGCAATTTCCCACTCCATGTACTCATCAGCACCTATACCATCATAAGTTGGTGGATACGAACAACCTGTCATTGTTAGAAGACAGCAAAAGACAACACAAAAGTATTATCCCTATCAACTAGCAACTACTGGGTGGTGGTGAAAGTGGAAAGCAATATCTCAAACGGCTTACCACCGTCTTGCAAGTGTTCTTACCAAAGCCAACAGGGCAGTACAATCTGTTGTGAAGCTTGGGTGTAACAGTTGCAAGGTGAACCTGTACTGACAGAAGTATTTGTGGAGCTTTGGGCAGACACAATATGGTAGCAAGGAATAGCAATGGCCGAAGCAGATTAGCAAAGTTCAATAAGTATCCAAAGTACAAGTCACAATTGCTAGCTAAGATGTGTCCCTAGACATAGCACAACAAGTTGGAATGAAAGACGATGGATAAAACTCAAAGAACAAGCAAAGAGCACCCAATGCAATGGTTTTTATTCTTTTCCCTGATTTTCCCTCCAGGGCTAGTAGGAATCCATTTTTTATTTTTCTCAAATATTTTTGTTGTATTTTTCTCCAAACAGGGATCACACAAGATGGAACCACAAAAATTTTCACCTTAAACAGAGGTGGGATGTGGTCTCTAGAAAAAACAGGCACGTTTGCTGAAACCCGTGCAATAACTTAGGAGCTTGAAAACTCCCACTTCCTATTTTTTTTAATTCTGGGAATCGCAAAAACACCAAAGGTGTTGAATTGTATGTGTAATTTTACATTCTAAAAATTTGAAAAAAAAATCACCTCAATCGGAGTTCTGAGCGAAAAGTTATGCCTGTTTTAAGGAAGGTCGCCCGAATCAGGGGTTCCAGAAGGCACAACGCGGCTGGTAAGGCGGCGGCGGCTAGGGCAAAGCTTCCCTATCCTTCCAACGCTGATCACGGCTGAGCAAAGCTTCTCAGCAAGCAATAGGTATTCGCCAGATGAATCAAGAAGGGCTACGATGCAAAGGTGACACAATGCGGCTTGCAACCTAGCTAGGGTTTGCGCGGTGAGAGTTCACACAAGGCGGCTAGCAGGGCAAGTCAAGTAATGTGGTGGCTCAACTTGTTTGGGTAATGGTGGATGGGATAGCGGTGGAAACAACAAACAGCAACAGGCGGTTGAAACTATGACCACAAACACACTAAACCAGCAACAAGACTCGACTACGGACACAAACTCAACAAAGCGAATCTGAAACGAAAATTGCAAAGGCTAAAAAGCGATAGGACAGCGGAAAGTGTAAATATTTTTGGGCTTTTTATGGACTATAGGTGATGACATGAACTGAATCTAAAGGGAAAACATGATAGTATACCTCACGGGTAACCTGGAATCCTGATACCACTTGATGTAGACAAGGCCCGATCTTCTAAAAGGTAGTGATAAATTCAATTGGTGGAGACTCAACGTTGACGATGCGACTTCAAATCAGACTCAATTCGAACCCTGCAACCGCTACACCACTGCTCTGTTGGTTATCAACCAAGCACAACTTGATTGACCTCGCCGAGAAGGCTTTCCCTGCAAGTGAATCGAAGAACACAAGCAAGAGAACGGTAAACACGCAATCTAAAATTGCAAATATGGATGAAGCAAAGATTAATATGGGGTTCAAGCTCTCGATTCGAACGGACTAATCGTCATAGGCGAGGAGAACAAGAACTGGGGCCCTGGATCGCTGTAAAAGGACTTGTCACCACACTTACAATGAATCAATCTCAGTTTCTTGAAGGAAAACTAGAACTAAACAAAACCCAACCCTAATGTGGCGACGACTACTGAATATATGAGGGTTAGGTCATATGTATGGAGCTCATGTCCTTATCATACCTACTCTGGGACATCATCCGCAACCGTGATGCCACAGGACAGATCTCCAAGTGGGCACTAGAACTCATGGGCCATGACATTAGGTATATCCCCCGTACCGCTATTAAATCTCAGGCTCTCACGGATTTTTTCACCGAATGGATGGAGGTGCAGCTACCGACCTCGGACGTCACCCACGAGTACTAGACAATGTACTTCGATGGGTCTGTAATGGTGCCTGGCTCGGGGGCTAGAGTGGTTCTGACCTCCCCGCACGGGAGTAGGCTCTGCTACGCCATTCGCCACCATTTCTCGGCCTCAAACAACGCCATGGAATATGAGGCCCTCATCAACGGGCTCTGCATCGCCATCAAGCTCGGCGCTACGTGACTCTACGTCCGTGGCGACTCAAAGTTGGTCGTTGACCAGTTCATGAAGGAGTCCTCCAGCAAAAGCCCCCTCATGGCAGCATACTGCTAGGAGGTGCGCAAGCTCGAGGACAAATTCCTAGGGATCAAGCTGCATCACGTCCCCCGAAAGGACAACGATGCTGCCGATTTTCTCGCAAAATTGGCCGCCAGGCGGGATCCGTCTCTGAGCGGGATCTTCATCAACGATCTCCATGAGCCGTCCGCCCGCGTCCTGGAAGGTCCGATCTAGAAACACCCCAATGCCAAACCAGCGCTTAGGGGCTCCGACCCCGGTGCCTCTGAGGCGACGTCACCCGCTGACGTCGTCATGTTGACACTAGATCAAACCAACTGGCGAGCGCCGCTACTCGCCTACCTTCTCAAGGAGGTTCTCCCTCCCAAAAGGACTAAAGCCCGACGAATCGCTCAACATGCCAAGACCTTCGTCGTGGTCGGTGATGAACTCTACAAATAGAGTCCATCGGGGGTGCTCATGAAGTGCATCCCTACCAACTAGGGGAAGCAGCTCCTCCTCGAGGTCCATGCTGGGATCTACGGGCATCACACGGCCCCAAGGTCGCTGCTTGGAAAATCCTTTTGCCAAGGTTTTTACTAGCCCACCACACTACGAGATGCAGAGGAGGTCATCCACAGGTGTGAGGGATGCCAATTCTATGCTCAGCAAACTCATTTCCCGGCACAGAAGCTTCAAACCATCCCCATCACATGGCCATTCATTGTCTGGGGCCTTGACATGGTAGGACCCCTCAAAAAGGGCTCGAGCGGCTTCACTCACCTGCTCGTAGCGGTTGACAAGTTCACCAAGTGGATAGAGGCCAAGCCCATCACCAACATCCGCTCGGAAGAGGTGGTCAAATTCTTCCTCGACATCATCTACCGGTTCGGCATTCCTAACTACATCATAACTGACCACGGGACTAACTTCACTGGGAAGAAGTTCCTGGACTTTAGTGATAGATATGACATTAGGATCAACTGGGCCTCGATCGGACATCCACATACTAACGGTCAGGTCAAGCGTACCAATGGCATGGTCCTCCAAGGACTTAAGCCACGCATCTTCGACTGACTCAACAAATACGCAGGGCGATGGGTCGCAGAGGTCCCAGCAATCCTATGGAGCCTGAGAACGACCCCGAACCGATCCACAGGGTTCACACCTTTCTTCCTGGCCTACGGAGTTGAAGCAGTGCTACCCTCCGACCTCGACCATGACGCCCTAAGAGTGAAGGCGTTCGACCATGACTAAGCCACGGAGGCTCAGCATGACGTAGTCGACCTGCTCGAGGAGGCCCGTGAGACGACCGTCATCCGCTCCGCTCGCTACCAACAAACTCTCCGCAGGTACCATGAAAGGAAGATCAGGGGGAGGATCCTCGAAGTTGGTGATCTTGTACTCTGGAGGACCCAATCAACGAAGGAGAAACACAAACTCTCTCCACCATGGGAAGGACCCCATACAGTGACCGAGGTGATCTGACCGGGCGCCTACTGACTGAAGGACGACAACGGCAACGTTCTCACCAACACTTGGAACATTGAATAGCTACGTCATTTTCCCCCTAAATTCGGTCTTACCGCTTTTATTCAACACTTACTCCTATAAAGCACCCTAGCCCAAACACTTTTAGCTCAGGGGCTCCATGAGGGCACAATACTAAATACTACCTCTCTTTTTTACTATCACACATTCCATTCCTTTGATTACCCTATGTGACTTTGTTCTTACTCCCGACCGAGCGCACCCCGCCACGACCTATGGTTACGAGTAGTCGAGCCTCGCGGGCCATGCCTAGGTTCTTAAAAGTTGCAGCCTACGGAACGAACGGGCAGGTGCAAAAAAGAAAGGATACAAACAAAGCTATGCTAGGATAAAAATAAGGAGTGTATAGTGATTCTATTACAAAACAGAACTGATGTATTCATTGATACATAAACTATTCACACGGGGGCTCCCCGCAAACTTAACGATTATATTTGCTGACTACTTCCACTCCAAATAGTACTGTGGCCGCTCGATGGCATTAGCTAATGCCAAAGGAGAGGCCACGGCACATGTCGCTAGACATAACCACCACCGCAAGGGCCCCGCCCGGTTTCACTCCCTCGACTTCGGTGAGCGCAACGGGTACCTCAAGGACCTTGCCCGGTTCTGCTCCCTCGACTTTGGCGAGCGCAATAGGGTACCTCAAGGGTGTTGCACCCATAGATGCTCAGTAGAAGAGAATGGAGCTCCTAACCTTCTCATGCAGTCAAGGCAGCTCCTGGGCAAGGACGCTACCCGCCGAGGTATGGTCGCCGTGGCTAGAAGATATCTCATCAAACTTTATGAACTGGCCAACCTAAGCAGCTGCAAGGGCAAAACCTCCCACCGGCGTAGTCCCAAGGGTCTTCCTCTCTAACAAGGCTTGCCCAGAGAAGACTCGCCGGAAGGAGTCCATGTGCGGCTCCATCCCAATGAAAGTCTCGTAGATGGTGACAAAGCCGGCGACGTACGGCACCCTCCAGTGCGCCACCTCCTTTGGCGGAACCAGCCCTTTCTCGGCGAAGGTGGCCAACACCATCTCATCTACATTGGGGGACCTCCAACTCGACATCGTGCTCTAGAATCACGAACGGGTCTGTGAGTTCTCCTTTCCTTCTCCCTTCCCCTATTTAAAGAAGAGGCGGAGCAGTTAAGGAAAGGTGAAAGGATTGGGGCGAGAAAACCTCTCCCTTCCCCCATTTAATGTGGATGGGAAATGACGGGACGTGCCTTGACCGATGGGATGCACCCTACATGATGGAACGGTGCCTAGTCAGACGGGAGGTGGCCTGAGTATGGCCCACCACTACCACACGCCGGGTGTGAGAACCAAAGCGCCACCACGTGCAGGTGGCCCTTTGCCTTCTCAGGCGGGACATAGAAAGGCCCAACCATGGGATCTCTGTCCAAGAGAGACCATCGAGCTTCCTAGGTTGATTGAATGGCTTAGGCAAACACCAAGAGACAGGTAAGGAGCAAAGGGACACCCCATGTGGGCCATGCCAACTCCGTCACGAACAACGAGCGTGGATCCCGATTGAACATTTCTGATTGGAGCTCCTCAAACCCCGTCACTTGAGTCATCAAGGTAACATTACCAACCCCCACTATTTCTTTATATAATCATTCATACATCTATACACACATTCATTCATTCCATACATCCAAGGCATCGCATATGCAATTAAATGCATCACAACGCTCCGTGTTGCGTCACGAAGCGGCAGTTGCCTCATTCAACATGAGCAACAACTGACCGGGGTTTGAAGGCCGGCCCACGAAGGGCTCGAGGCCGCCTCGCATCAAATAGAGCCAGGGGAGAAAACGCAGATGAGCCCCGAGCGGCCCTCACCCAGTCTACCTCGAAGCAGACAGGGTCATCTCAACGTTCTCGTTCGATCCTAACCTCTGCCAAACTCACAGAATCTCCATCGAGTGGAGGCCAATGGGCCACCCAGGTCGGTCTCCGGAACAACCCAGGCATCTATCGGGTTGCAGGTTAAGGAGTAGTGGAATGTCACATGAGGGCTATGCTCACCCCATCACGAACGATGGACCCGGATTTCACTCGATCATACACGTTCGCGAGCTCATCGAGCGCGTCACTCGAGCTCAAGCCATCGAGGCAAGCGACGTTAGCTCAGCCCCTCCGGTTGCGAGAAACCATGGACAGGGTAACGCACAAAACTCAACCGACCCCTATCAAGCCCAACAGGGCTCAGGGGGTCAAGACACCTAAAAACTGCCTCGGCTACGCCCGACGCCAGGATCCACGAGCTCCGTCTCGCTCAATTCCTAAAACTGCCTTGGCTACGCCTGACACGTACGTCCGACGCCAGGATCTGCGAGCTCCGTCTCATCCAATCCCTCAACTACCTCGACTGCGCACGATGGGTCCACGAGTCTGCCTCACTCGATCCATAGGCTACGCCCGATGCAAGGATCCACGAGCTCTGTCTCGCCCGATCCCTAAAAAACCGCGTCGGCTGCGCATGACGGGTCTGCGAGTCCGCCTCGCCTGATCCCTCGTCTACGCCCGACGCAAGGATCCGCGAGCTCCATCTCGCCCGATCCCTAAAAACTACCTCAGCTACGCATGACACCTTGGTTGATGACTCTATCTCGACTAAAATGCACGCACACACGCCCACTGACAAAACCCCCCAGGTAATCCTGCCCGAATCGCCCGGGGGCTCGGGAGCTACACTCGCGGGTGCGCTCGCGCACACCCGCTGATGAAACAAAACTTCCCCTGCTGGCAACACGAAAAACCCCCTAGACAATTCTACCCGAATCGCCCGGGGGCTACACCCGCGGGTGCGCTCGCGCGCACCCGCCGTCAAAACAAAAAACCCCCAAACAATTCTACCCGAATCACCCTGGGGCTCGGGGGCTCCTGTCGGGTTCATAAACCTAGGGTCCCTCATGGACCGCTTCCCAGCAAAGGCTCAGCCCAGCAGGCGACATTGTGAACGACACACAACTCCTGGGCCGGCCCAAAAACCTAAACGACAGGCCGAAAGGGCGATCCAAATCTCCAACCGAAAGGCATGGCCAAGGAGGAACGCCACCCACTTCGGACTCCGGCCCACCTTTCCGACCGAAAGAAGAACAACGCTCACTTCTGACTCTAGCCCGCCTTTGGACGGCCTCTCCGACCGGAAGGCCTGGCCAGAACACCACTTCTGACTCTGACCCACTTCTACGACTGGGAATGCGCCGAACCCTTGCTTACAACTCCTCTCCGACTGGCACAATCAGAGCCGACTGGGACCAACCGACCGAGGACGCCCGGTCGGTGAGGACCTAGAAACGGACATAGAAAGTAAGGCAGGGCACTCAAGTCAACCGCAATACCAAGGATTGTACCCTATACACCTATAGGACAGTACCCTATGACCTTCCTAAATAGTGTTATAGGCGCCGATATTTTCCCTACAGTGTTGTGGGCGCCATCAACTCCCATATCAGACAAACATGGTAAGGCTCCCCCCATAAGCCTCTGGGCATCAACAGTGTTGTGGGCGCCGGCATTTATCATACCAGGCGAACATGGTAAAACCCCTGCATGCCTCTCGGCATCAACAGTATGGTGGGCACCGACGTCTACCATACCAGAAGAAGACGACGCAACCTCCCACATGCATCTGACATTAACAGTGTTATGGGCACCTATAATCATCTTGTACCCAATGGCGTGGGAAACAAGACTTGGCATACGTATACTCTCCCTCTCTCACTTGTAAGGCCATCCCCTTTATCTATAAAAGAGGATACGATCTCTCCCAACAAGTAGATCGATCTGTACACAAAATCTCGAACAACACACACAACAGGAGAACCACTAGGTTCAAACCTCAAGCACACGCTCAAACACATAGCACATAGCGGAGCTCCCATCACTCTCGGCCCTTCAGACCAGAGTCCGACCGAACCTCTTGTACACCCTCATCTTTCTCCCTTTCGTTTGTAACCCCACAGCAAACTTTGAGCACCTAGGCTCAGGAATAAAGTCACTGACCGGCTCAAACTGGACGTAGGGCACGTTGCCTAAACCAGTATAAACCCTATGTCATTGAGTGCTAGGCCACCTCCAATCACAACGTACAACAGAACTACAAATATTTACGTGTTGGTCACTTTCTGCACCGACAATATTCCTAATAGAAGCAAATAGAAAGAATGGAAACTGAAAGGAGGAAGCCAACACCCAAGATTAGTTATATGGTCTCACTGATTAAAAGTGCAATCAACTTAAAAACTAACATAATATATTAGGCTTGTTTGACATACTTGAAGAGTGATGTGTTCAAACATTTTTAATACAATAGATGCTCTTCTCTGTTAAATGAACTTAGCAGTTTTGTGCCAGTTAATATAGCTCCAAACAACCTAATGACAAGTTTTTGTGATTGGATGGCAAAGTATATATTTTATACAAATAATTAAAATAAAAATTGTCCATGGATCATCAATCTTTGGTATTCAGTAGCTAATTAGAAATATAGCATATTGCCCGTACTAACGCTACGGTGGCATCTAGAAAAAATAAATCATAAAACTAAAAGAAGAAATACTGCACGTGCTATTGCTACGGTAATATTTCGAGCATGCACATGAAAACAAGAAAAAGAAGATATATGTTTCCATAGTTAAGAATAAAATGGAATATTTAAGTTCCACAAAAAATAAATGACACGGCGTTGCTATTACAGCATAAACATCATATTCCAAGGGAGTTTCACATTTCATGAACTGCTACTGCCTGACATGCCTCTCATGACACTGCAGGGCCACCACACAGTTCCAACATGTCTCTGTCACAATCAAAAAAAAAGTCTCTAACCACCCCTAACAAACACAAGATGTGCAATAACAAATTATTCGCAGCAAGTAATAAGGACTACAACTAACTTGGCACCCCATAAACCATAAATAGCTCAAGAGCAAGTAGTCTGGTACTAAGAACTAAAACTCTTGTTATCATTCACAGTTAACACATACTAACACAAAGGATTCTGAGACCAAGTGGCAAAGATATGTGTTCTATGAAATGGATTAGGAAGATGCACTTTGTTTAACTGAAAACCATTGATTTCCAGGAGCAAGTTCAAATAATGTACAGATAAATCAGCATCCATCGTAGCCAGCTGCTGCTGTGCTTTTCCTAGTACAAGGGAAATCGATACACGTAGAAGAAGATAAAAAGCCTCTCATAACGTCTAAAATGCAGCAATGAGAAGCCACGATGGCAGCAACTCTGGTGAAGGCCAAGAAAATCCTATGAATACAGTCACCACTAAAGGTATACCTTTTGTCGACTAATCAGATACCACAGTTCACAAATAATTTTCTGAGCTTTGGTGAACAGAGGAAAAGATTTAGCCTTTTAAAAGAGCACAAAAGGATAAAATGTATGAACAATCTGAATATAGGAGAAGGAACCATAGTTTTTTAACGCTGATGTGCTAGGATACCTTGTGAAAATAAACAATGCAAGCATTCCAGAAGATCATTATTAGTTCATAGGGTGATGTTTCGCAGTGTAACCTTCTAATAAGATCTATCTCATGCTGGCATGTTGGTTTTGTCCAAAAAGATTGAGAAACTTTGAATTGATTAACAAATGCATATTTGATACCTATATATATGAAGATTACCACCATTTTAGTGGTGAAACCCACAACCACTTTCATGTATTTCTTTCTTTTCTTTTCTGCAAGCAAATCCCAGAAAAAAATGTGGGTTGAATCTATGAAGCCAACACAAAAATGGAAATTATGAATCAAACAGAAATAAATAGACAGAAGAAGCAAACCTGACTACGTCCGTAAGACCCACTTGAGTAATATCAGAGGCTAAAGAACAGGGAACAAGGTTCTATTGCTCTGGAAAATCTAACAGGCAACACCAACACAAGCAGAAGAGAACCCGCTCAATGTCAGTCACTGAAGAGATAACACCAACACATGTAGATATGTATGACTGAAATATGTTAGAGAATGTAATTTCCATACCTGCATGTATTGGCAGGCAACAAGCCTGCCTTTAGACCTGAGATTGATGTATCTTCATTGGTTTTATTGTGAAGTTCCTACAGAACCAGAAACTATAAATTTACACAAGATGTAGGTACAATTTTACCTAGTGGCAATACTCAATTATGTAACTAAAGTTCATCATGGAGGTATTAAGGACCAGAAACTATAAATTTTCTTGTTAATTCTCTCCCTATTGGTTTTGTAATCTGAGGCCCTAATTCTGTTTTGATAAATATATATGCAGCAGAGATTTGAATAAATGTGTGCCTCTATCCAAGTCTGACTAATAGTGTACCTTTACACTCTATGTCTAAAGTAAACATGGCAACGGGTAAAATCCGCGAGGATACAGGTATCACAAACCCGCACCCGCGAGGATATTTCTGTGCCCGCGCCCGCACCGGCCACCCGCCACGGGCAGCACTATGTGCCCACGCTCGCTATCCGCGGGCATGCCCGCATACCCGCAAGAAGTGGGGTTCTGGCCATCTGGGGGAGGCGCGCGCCCGGCGTTCGGTGTCGGGGACGGGGAGGCCGGTGTCCGTGACGGGGAGCCATGAGTGGGGATCTAAGGGAGGTGCACGCTGCGAGTGGAGGAGGTGTGGAAGGCCGGTGTCTAGCGTCAGAGTAGGGAGGCAGGCGGGCGGCGTGGCGGCGTCAGGGACGGGGAGCCGCGAGCCTGCGACTGGGGATCTAGGGGGCGTGCGCCGTGAGTGGAAGAGGCGAGGAGCCACACCGCGCTCGCCGGTCGCCGTGAGTGGAGGAGGCGAGTAGGTCGCGCCGCGCTCGCTGATCGCCGCGATTAGAGGAGGCGAGGAGGCCGCGCCACGCTCGCCGTGAGTGCACAAGCCGTGACCTACGACCGCGAGTTGGGGTTGGGGAGGCGGGGATGCGGGGTCGAGTGGGTGACTGACGGCCATTGGTGGAGTGGTGGGAGTGGGATTGGGGTGAAGGAAACCCTACAATCGGAAGCATATATACCTCTTCTGCAGTTGCCCCACATGTCAGTGCGGGTTTGCGGGTGCGGGCATGCTATTTTCTTACCCGTCTAGCTTTGCCCGTTGGGCACAACTCTGTACCCGTGCTCGTGCCCGCGGGCACAGGTTCGCGTCCGTATCCTCGCCCACCGGTTCGGGTGCCCGCAGGTACGTGGATTTTTTCTGCCCATTGCCATCTTTAGTCTAAAGCAAGCTTCACAAGTGAATGATCACCAAGAAAGGTATACCTAGAGCTGGATCTTTTGTTACATTTGCAGGTTTGGACAGGGTCCTAGCTTCTAAATTGTTTTTATTCATGAAAACCACCTATGCAAATGAAAGGATTTCATCAGTGAGTCAATGATGACATTGATGATATGCCTTGTTTCCTTTGCACATCTAATGCCCTTTCATGTAATATTCAAATAATTCAACCTAAATAAATTACTCGTCTAAAAAAACTAAATAAATTACTGTAATTACTAGCGATATTGGCTGAAATCCCCCAAATCTAAACCAGAAAGACGCCTATATGGCCATATCAATCAAGGAGAAACACTAAAAATGTAGAAACAGCAGGACAGGTGACAAGCGGACCTTTGATATGCAGCTCGAGGTCGCCAAACTCAGATCGATAGCCGGATAGCAGCCTCCGCGCTACGGCACCGACCTGCGCATTGCCGTCGCGGTCGGTGCTGGCGCGGAGGACGCCCGCGAGATCTTCGGTGTAGGAGAGGAGTCTTTCCACCCCCAAGCTCTCGCCTGCGCCCGCCGCCATCCGACTGGTCTGCGCCGGCACCGACGGGAACCCTAGATCCCTAGTCCCCACCTCTCCCGCCTGCGGGCCCGGTGCCGGTGAAGAGAGACGCGGGTCAGTCTCATAGGTTAGGGAGTGGGGATGTCCGACCGGCGGCCACAACAATGGATGTCGTTGCTTTGCCGCCGGGAAGGGCAAGGAGGAGGGCGGGTGCGGGTCGTGGCTACGGGGGTAGAGCGGGCGGCTCGCCATGGCGGCGGCCAAACCCTGGAAGAAAGAGAGAGGACGCGGGATGGGGAGGTTGCGGGGAGCTGCGCGCACGTCAGGGCCCACATGTCGGTGTGGGGATCGCGCGGGGACAGCAGGACGACGACGCGAAACTTTTTTGTCGCACGAAGAGATTCTCCACTCTTTAGTCTTTTTAGTTGTAGGAGAAATGTTTTTTCCAAAAATTTTATCTGAACTGTGCAGGTCAGGACAGCCTTAATTTTACTATAGCATTTTTTTTCGACAAACACTAAAGC
The DNA here is from genome assembly GCF_019320115.1 of Miscanthus floridulus. NCBI lineage: Eukaryota > Viridiplantae > Streptophyta > Magnoliopsida > Poales > Poaceae > Miscanthus > Miscanthus floridulus. Next base: position 123,494,796 of record NC_089584.1, read on the forward strand.
TCATTTTTCCTCTGAAATATGACATCCCATCTAAAGTGCTTCATTAAAAAATTATATTGTCATTCCTAATAAATTTATAGTATTAGAACTAACAACATTCTAAATATTTCCTAAGAGATTATTGTTTAACAGATACTATAACACCTATAAAGCAGATTAGCAAGAAGATCACACTTTTTAATACCAAAATTCATGCAGACTGTAGTAACCACAAAACATAGCTGAATTTTCTGGGCGTCAGGATGGGAGGAAGAAAAAAAGATCTGACCCCTATAGGGCTCTGAATGAGACCACAATTTACCTGATTTTTTCGTTTCCCTTGCAGGAGTTGCGTGCCCTATGCATTTGTTATGTAAAAAATACCTAACTAATTCTGAGACACAAATATTAACATTGCAGAACCCACTGAGGCATAGGATGGAAGAACTTACGTGCGGAAGTAGGGTCTTCGTGGGTGAAGCTATTCCCTTGTCTAATGCATTCCTTTATAAATTTCTGCATAATCATATCAGCCATCGCATTATGCCTATAAGACATAAAAACTTGAACATCACTGGGAGAAATGTATCCATTATATTGCGAGTGCAGTGGCACATTATTTGTTTATAGGCATTTGAGGACAGCATTTGAGGACAGATTTTTCTCTACAGCAGGAATGTATGGAGGAAGACAGCTTTAGTTAATGTCATGTAACCAATGTATGGACAGAGATAAGAGCCCAAATGGATAATACAGTTGTGCAATCAAAACCATCCAATCCACTTCTAAAACAAAAGAAGAAATTAACACTGCTTTTCTCATCACGTTAGCATGTTTGCTTTAAAATTGTAATAATAACACAGTGGCATTTTATTTTCCAATTTAGTAGACATATGATCTGCCTCTCTGAGCTCTCACCCTTGGACTACCGTAATTCATAGTGTATTTGTTTGCAGGGAAAATGTGCAGGGTTGTTCTCAAAGGGCACACAAATAGATCTAGGTATCTTTTGATTCAACTCCTATGTAATTCCTAGCTTCAGTCGTTAGACAACATACCTCAATGACATAATGCTTAGCAGAAATTTGGCATGTAGCCCTCACTTAACTGTAACAAAAAGTAGGCATGGTCATAGGAATACACACATAGATAAGCGCAGAAATGCATACCAATGCCGTTATCATCATGATTCAGTGATGGATGCTCAGCAACCAGGGTCCATATCATGTTTCTTGCAAATCCATGTCGCTCCAATGTCCCAGAGTATCTAATCACAAGACCCTCACAATCAGTCATAGAGTATCGAGGATGCGTGAAATTTTACAGTTACCAGAAGACCCACGGAAATTTAACCACAAGACCCTCACAATCAGGCACAGAGTATCGAGGCTGTATAAAATTTTACAGTTATCAGAAGTCCCACAAAAATTTAACCGCAAGACCCTCACAATCAGTCAGCCTATACATAAATTTGTACACCGTGGAAAAAATTAAAATTAAAATTACAGCATCGAAGTATGATCCAATAGCAAACGTGACAAGAATGGGTCATGCTGCAGCACCTGTGGGAAACACACCTACATGCCACCTCGCATCGCGTTTGGAGGCTAGAAGATTGCCTGCACGTCAGAAACAACAGACATGAAAGTGCTTTAGACCATTGGAGCAGATAGAAGGCTACAGGCCCACTACTGATCCTACTAAGTAAGATGAGAAAGAGGAGGTCAGCCGCAATGATGCTCCCCTCGACCTGTACTCCAATCAGCTCAATGACGTCTGGAAGCAGGTTGGAGCTGCGATGGAGCTGGAACCGTAGATCAAGAATCAAATCGATCTGGAAGAGCTTTGATAGGCTGTACCTATGCCACCGCCACCGGCAAGGGCACCCACAGGCTAGGACGGCCTAGTTGATGGCCTACCGGCTGCCCTCACTCGCGGCGTCCGGTATGCCTCCCGCTCGTACAGCCACATGGCACGACGGAGCAGCCGAGGATGGACCCCTCTTCAGCCAGCGGCGGGGAGCGAGTGAGTGGAGGCAACCGGCTGATCTCCCTCTCCACGCAGCTGCTTGGAGCAGGGGAAGAGGGACGCGAGCGATGGGAGCGGCGGCGGGCTGAGCGCAGAGTGAGGCGAGCGGTGGGGGTCGAACTGTGCGGCCTCGGCGGCGGCGGTGGCGGCCTATTTCCTTTTGAATGTTGTCGCAAGGGACGGACGTTGGAGCGAGGTTGTGGGAGAACGCAGCAGTTAGCACGATAGACCCACGTTGCAATGTCACATAAAAAAATATTTATGCTTTATTTTTTTTAGTGGTTGGAGATACCTAGGCGACGTGAAACATGGACACCCCAACGATGTCATCGCTTCGCACCATGATCTACTCAGCGATGTTCTTGGAAGGTACGTACGTGTCCTCCTCTTAAAGTAGTGAAGCCATGTTACTTGCTGATTTTTTTAAATTTATTAAGACGACTGATCCTGATGAATGATGTGCAAATTCATGGTTGATCGTGTCCCCTTGTTACTTTCCAGCATGGAAGATTCTTTGGCTTCCATGGTTTACAACTACAAGCATGGCTTCTCAGGCTTCTCAGCGATGCTCACGGAAGACCATGCTCATCAGCTTGCAGGTCAGTCTTTTTGTTCAAACTGGAATTCGCCGTCTCACTTGCTCGTAAGCCACGATCGCTTTTGGTTAAATCGGTTCACGAAGAAAATACAAATTATTCCTCCACGAAAAATAATTCAAAACTACATTTCCATGGGGAACCACCAAACATGGAATGCATCCTGCAACAAAAGCAAAAAAAATTGAAAACAACTACGAATACTTGCAATAACTGGATGAGTCTCATACAAATATAAAATAATGTTAAATAAGCAAATTGATAGAACAGTTTCATACTGGCCGATGATGACGGGGTTGCGCATGGCGTCCATGTGCATGTTCTCGAAGGAGAAGGAGACGGAGCCGGAACCGGAGCTGCCCTTCCACGTCTTGATCCGGACGGCGTTGTCCGAGTGCCGGATCACCGCGCAGTTCACCGTTGGCCACGCACGCCCGCGTGCCCAGCTTGCCCAGGCTCCCGATGCTCATGCCGTGGCCGACCACCGGGGCCGCAGGGAGGTGACGTTCTCAGTGTGCATGTTGAGGGTGCCGGCGCCGATGGTGACACACAGTAGTCGGAGTTGGAGACGGCGGTGTTGCTGATGAGGACGTCCTTGGCGTTCTCGACGTGGATGCCGTCGGTGTGGGGGCACAGCGTCGGGGAGCTAATGGACAGGCCGCTGACGAGCACGCCGCGGCAGGTGTCGAACTGGACTGGGCTGTTCTTCACCTTAAGGCCTTGCACTTGCACCGTCACGTTGTTGGCCATGAAAGACCTCAGCGCCTGATTATGGATATGACAGAGATCAACGTCAGCCCGTCGGATTTTTTTAACCGGTTTCAAGGATTTTTTTTTCTCACCATTACTTACTCTTCACTTGATCACTTCATTCTAGAACTGTAGCTGAACATTTGTCAGTGCACCGTTAAAGTAACCATACTTTTTGTGGCTTCTAAATTAACTCTGCAGAGCTTCCTGAAGTCATCAGTGTCCATCTAAGCGGAAGCTGCAGAGCGACAACCACTCGTAGCTGGGACTCAGCGGTGTTTGGATCCAGTGACTAAAATTTAAGAAGTGTGTCGGAAGGATGTTGCATGGAGTGTTCAAATACTTAAAAAATAAATTATATAATCCGTCAGTACTACACGAGATGAATTTTTTAAGCCTATTAATCTGTCATTAGCATATGTTTACTCTAGCACCACATTGTCAAATCATGGCCTAATTAGGCTTAAAAGATTCGTCTCGCAAATTAGTCACAAACTATGCAATTAGTTTCGTAATTAGTCTATATTTAATACTACATGCATGTATCCAAACATTCGATGTAACAGCGACTAAAATTTAGGAGGGACAACCAAACAGCACCTTACGCGATGAACTACCAAATGCCCAGTGGACTACTCCATAGAAGCAGATACGGAGAGGACATAATCATTGGGGTCGTCGACACCGGTTAGTGACCAATCACAATCATGATCCATGAATCGATTCCATACTGCAAACACATGTCCTTTGGCGACCTGTCTAGTGCAAGTCCAAGGTCCACCAACACACCCCGCTGTCCCCTCAGGTATCTGGCAAGAGTCGAAAAGCTTCAGCGACCAAGGCTACGGGCCCGTGCCTTCACGATGGAAAGGCGTGTGCCAAGTCGGGGAGGCCTGGGACCGCAGCAACTGCAGCCGCAAGATCATCGGCGCGCGGTTCTACAGCGCCGGCGTGCCCGAAGAGATACTGAAGACCGACTACCTGTCGCCCCGGGGCATCGACACCCACGGCACGCACATGGCCTCCACCACGGCAGGCTCGGTCGTTGAGGCGGGCAGCTTCCACGGCTCGCCGCGGGCGCTGCGCGTGGCGGCGCGCCCCGCGCCCGCATTGCCATGTACAAGTCCCTGTGGGGAGAAGGCGGGTCTGCCATCAGTGCAGGCGTGCTCGCGGCCATCGACGACGCCATCCTTGACGGGGTGGACGTGCTCTCCCTGTTGCTCGCTCATCCCGAGGAGAATTCGTTCGGCGCCCTGCATGCCGTCCAAAAGGGGATCACCGTCGTGTACGCGGCCGGGAACGACGGGCCTAGTCCGCAGACGCTTGAGAACACGGCTCCGTGGGTCATCACAGTTGCCGCGAGCAAGACTGATCGCTCGTTCCCGACGGTTATCACGCTGGGAAACAAGCAACAGATAACGGTATGAATTGTTTGAATACATACAAATGCCGACTCTGAAGAATCACAAGGCCGCCATGATTTTGTTTACATAGAAGCAATGAAGCATATGTTACTGATCTTGAGTATAAATACAACTCTTGCCTATTTTTCCGTGACAATCGCTCTATTACCAAGGGTGAAAACCCAATGTCTTCGGATGTGCAATGGTAGCGTCTTTCATGTCATTCCCTTCTTAGAGACATCGCAACTGGTGACAACCTGTGTACGTTGTGGGTATTTATTAACGCAAACAGAGAGATCTACAAGTGCACGAATACTGGTGTAGCCTTCACCCAGAAGTATTTTAGAGTATCGTATTTATCTTCAGGGGAACAATGGTTAAAGAAGTTGATAATTAACCATCATATATCTACTAGCTAGAATACCGACTGGACTAATGTGGAGGTAAGTGATAAAATATGAGTTTTATATAAGTGGCACACACAGGAGAACTCCATAGTAAAATAAAAAAAAGTAGACAGGCTGAGCTGGGAGGACAATGGGTGAGTTCAAGGTTCATATTTACTTCTCCGTTATAGTGGTTCTATTCTAGAATAGACCAAAGGAATTAACTAAGCAAAGGTCAGACATAGCGATCACACCTTAACACTTTGGAGCAGCAGTACCTTTCTGATCTCAGTGGTCAGGGGAAGGCTGCCAAAAGCACTACGAAAACACCAACTCGAACATGGTGGACTACAAAGGCCTGGTTAGAGTTGTCACCTCTGGAACTACCACAACTATTCGTGGGGTTGGGCGTAAATTCAGGTAACCTATAGTTTAGACACCACGTCTATACTATCGATTACTACTCTTGCCACATATGATAACTAGAGCACTCGGTCGAGCGGAGATCCCATGCCAAGGTGTAAACCACTATACTAACCATACTTAGCTAAGCCACTAAGGCATGAACTAGATAACCATGAAAGATATTCAAGTAATTACTCGAGTCTTACAAAGGAATGATAAAAGAATATACCAATCCTCTGAGAACTTCTCTGGAACTCGAGCATCTCTCCCTAACTCCCAACTAATCCTATACCACTTTTACATCTTGGCAAAGAGAATGAGGAGAGCCCTCGTGGTGTGTGTGAATGAGGGGGCTCTCCCTCTATTTATAGTAGTCCTAAGGTCGGTTCTAGAGAATATTCCACGGGATCCCGCATGCAACCGACGTGGCGGAGGCACTAGGAGGCGACATGTGGTGGCCGGAGGCGAAAGGCGCGGAGGGGGGTGTGGCCGCTCCCAGGTAGCACCTGCATGCAACCGTCTTCCGCATGGTGGTTGTTGGTTGGGCTTGGGCCACGTCTTTTTGGTTTTAGGCCTAGGATCCTCAGGTAAGTAGGCCTTCCTTCATTTGCTTGTTTTGGATCTGCGTTACGCTTTCTCCTGTTGCACAATTTGGGTATGTTTTCCATGGTTTATGGAAATATCTTTCTGCAAATGATAAATCACCAAAACTCATGGAATATGTTAATTATAAATCCTAATTCTGAGTTTGGCATTCATTTGAGTGGATTTTATTTGAAAGTTGGCGGTTAAATTTAGGCATTAAGGACCGCCAACAAGCTCCCCCACACTTGTTCTTTGCTCGTCCTCGAGCAAAGTTACATGTAACTATGACGCTTGACTTCAAAAGATATGATGCTAGCATAAAATTTATTCCATGTCATTCCTCATACCTGTGGATTTTGGTGTGGCTACCAAGTCACCTTGAGCGGTTGAAAAGTGGAACGACTTTGACACCAAGTCATCACCATCCCACTATGAAGCATACTTGGAGTTTTTGTAATTTTTGAAATTAAAAGCATAGCACATACTTCTCCTCAAATTGTACTCTCAAGTCGCTCAATGGTGTATATATCCTTACCAAGGGCTTTTGAATTTGCCTTCTTTTTTATCTTACTTCTAAAAAGGCTTATGTGGAGCTTTGGGTAGGGATGAAAAGAGAGACATACTTGCATCACATAATATTGCTAAGTCAAAAACCGGATCTAAGGAGATGCAAGCCATACACTTTGATCAAGAAGTGCAAGTGTGTGAAATTTAAACTTTTTTGGTGTAGACTCCTTTTTCATGACTCTCTCCCTTTTTGCTTTTCCATTTTAGAAAAAATGGGCTATGTTTTTCTTCTTCTTTTTTTCCTTCTCTCTTTTTTTCTCTCATGCCTTTTGGCATGGATATTATTTCTCTCTTTTTTCGCATGCTTTTTTAGCATGGATTTCTCTTCATGCTCTTTTTTTAGCATGATTTTTTTGCATAGCCCACATTTTCTTTGGTAAAGGAGGATTTTTGAGAGAGAGGGTCATGACATATGAATGGAGTATTTTTATTTGGTGGACGGATGGCATGTTTTTGCGCAACTCTCAGTGTGAGAGTCGGCATATTATATCTAGATGTACGTGAACCTTGATCATGGGTGCATGACGAGAATCTCTCGAGGGTTACAACAATTTGACAAAGCTCAACATGATAACAAGTAGCATATGCTTCATGAGTTTACAAAGTGTAATATCATACGGCTTTGGTATTATATTTCACCATTGAGGAGAAGTATTGCTACAAATTTTGAAGTTTTAGTAAAATAGAAATTCTCCAAGAGCTTACATAGAAAAGATAGTATTTCTTTAGTCTTTGCCATATCTCACTTCACAACAACCTAGTTGACATGTTTTTTTAATAAAGATGTATCCACAAGTAACAAGTATATGAACTAGGAATAAAGTTTATGCCAGCCAATCTTTATAAAGTCTAAGTTCATAATTTGGCAAGACTTTATTTCTCATTTTAAGTTTGATTGACATGTATGGCATTTTTAAACATAATCAAACCTATAGGTGTAGGGCATGGGTGAGAAGATGGAGTGCAAACCAGTGTGCTCGAGAGAAAGCATGATAGGGTCGGGTCCCCACACTTGGACTTTTATGTCATTTAACACTAAAAGTCAAGTGTGTATGTTGGAGCGTCTCCTTAGCGTATATTACAGCACCCATGTTTGTAGACATTGTTCATCCTTCGTTCATATAATTGTTATTGACCAAGAATACCCCAAAGGAACTTGTCTAGCACCAAGTTTTTTTTATTGTGGGAGAAAGGAAGGTCATATCTTTATTCTAAATAAATAAGTCTAAGTTAAAGCGAGTTTAAAGTTGTTTATTATTCAAAGCAAATATTATTATTATTTTTTACTTTATCAAGGTGAGCAAGGCATAAAGGTAAATCAAGGTAGAAACAACCAAAAAGAAACGAATGAATGAATGAAGCATGTCATGAAATGTCTTTAGAGAAGTAGTTCACCCCATACTTGAATTTTGCAATGTGCAAAATCAAATTTGGATGGTGGCACTCTCCGTTGAATGTGCTTCATTGTTGAAATGATATTTGGTTGAATTTACCTTGTGCTTCGCCCCTTCGTTCTTTTTGCTCAAACCTGAAAGGTTAGTGACAAAATACCCGAAGGAGCCATTTTACAAATATTTCCTTAAGCTCATTTTCAAGTCATGTTATTATTATTATTATTATTATTATTATTATTATTATTATTATTATTATTATTATTATTATTATTATTATTATTATTATTATTATAAAGTAAAGTAAAGGGAAATTATTTTATATATTTATTTATTTATTATATATTTTTTAAATCGATGCATTTGCAAATATTGAGATTTGAAATTAAAAAATGCATTTAAATTCAAACTTTATTTTTATTTATTTATTTATTTATTGCAAAAAGTATCTTGGTTGAAAGCTAAACATGCCAGATTCAAAATCAAAAGTTGTTTGGAAATCAAATATGAGATAAATGCCAAGTTACCTTCAGCAAGGGCTCACCGTTTTAAGTCTATTGAGCAAAGACTTCTCCATTGAATTCTATTTGAATGCGCGTTATCCAATCCCAGAGATGAGGATATGGATTGTGGCACTTTATGTCTCCGCCATGCCATCGTGATCTTCATGTGGTTTTGGCTTGGTAGGAGTGTGATTCACTTTTCTTTTTATCAAGGTTTCATTCAAAGTTCACCAAATGAACTTTGATTTACCTCCGTTATGAATTCATCTCAAGGACTTACCCTCATGAAATTGATAATTACCTACAGGGGTTAGTCCATGCATACAATTAATGTCTACACAAGCACTTTTGGCTCAATAATCAAACTCGACTCTATGTCTAATTTGATTAAGGTAGATTGTATAACCTAAACACCATGCTTAATTTAAGAAGCCTATGGAAGCACCACCGATTAGCATGACCAAACCAAACCATACTAGTGTAGGAAAAGGAAGCATGAAAAGATAAACATGAGATTCACTCAAACGGATGTGCGAACATTGATTGATGAACTAGAGAACCATAGTTTTTTATGCAACGCAATGCAAACGGGGTGGATGAATGCAATAAAACAAACATGCCATGGTTTTTTGAAAGGGGAAATCTAATTGATCAGGTGACATACATGAAAATCTAGGCTTTAGCCTTTTCTCGTAGCACGGACCATCTAACGATATCATACCGACTGGCAAAGCCAACATATAAATCCGATGGCCCCGTTTAATATATGTCTACTACGAAACTAGACTAAGAGCATCGAATAGATGGATAACAATAAAATTACCAGCTACCTAGACTCGGCATGGCACCTAAATACAGCTCAAAGTTTAGGAGCCACCCGAAGAAAGCACTAGATAAAACACGAATCAAGCAAATATGCAGTGGTGAAGATAAAATTGAGGAAGATAAAATGTTTTTGGGTTGGTTCTCTCATACCTTGATCGATTCATCACCCACAATTTGTCACTACTACATTCAGACTTAACACAAGCAGTTCATAAAGCCCATCACTAGCGTTTTTCGGTCTCAGCAGTAAGCTGTCGGTGGTCATAACATTCTCATCACAGGTAGTTTGCAACCGGCGGTGATAATAGCTCATCACAGCCGATTCGTATTACTAGCTGGCGGTGATTTGAATTTTTAAAATTACCAAAAATGGGTCAAAAAATAGCAAAAAAAATTATTTCAATCCTAGGAAGCCCCCCACTAGCTCTAGCTTCATGGTATCGGGAAGCTGCTTCAGCTCCAACTCCATGCTATTTTTCATGGTACACGGTGCTGGGATTCGAATCTAAGACCTTTGTCCTTTGCTCCTCTAACCACTCTCCTCTAACCACTCCACCCTTAAGTCATTTGTGTCTATATAGCATATCTATTCCCTTAGTATTCACTTTTCAGGATTTAAAATGAATATTAACAACCCTAAATGGCTTTAGATGAAAAAGTCATAAACTACAAATTTGTTGTTCTAATCGAGATCTGCAACTTTGATTTTGGTTGTTTCGCCATCCGAGATCGTTTAACAAATTCGAATTTCAAAACTTCAAAACTTTAGCCAGACTTTTGGGACCTCAAATGATTTCAAATAAAAAACTCATCAACTACAAATTTGTTGTTCTCATCGAGATCTACAACTTTGGTTATGGTTGATTTTCCATCCCAGATTGTTTGAAAAAATTGGTTTTTAAAATTTTAAAACTTTAGATACAAAGTTGTATATCTCAACGAGATCTACAACTTTGGTTTTGGTCATTTTTTCATCTAAGGTCATTTGTATAATTCAAAAAAATTAAATTTCAAAATTTGAGTGTTTCAAACAGAATTCTGGGATTGTAAATGGTTTCAAATCAAAAAGTCATCAACTACAAAGTTGTCAATCTCATCGAGGTCTACAACTTTTATATAAAGTTTGTTTTCATCCGAATTTATTTGAAAAAGTTATGAATTTATTTATACTGCAGCATGGTTATCACCGCCGGACAATAGAACAAGTTGGCGGTGAAAATGTCTTCACTACTGATTCATATGGCGAGGCGACAGTGATGAGGAGCACATTATTACCGCCGGTTGGTGGTGCAAAGCAGCTGTGATGATGGACTATCACCGCCGGTTGGTAAGACGAAGCGGCGGTGATACTTTCATCACCAATAGTTCATATTACGAACCATTGGTGATAGCTATCACCATCGTTTTTAATGATACCAGCGATGATAGATTCGTTGGTGATAGGTCAATCTGTAGTAGTGTGTGATTGAATTGTGAGTGATGTAATGTAGTTCTTCCGTCACATATGGTGGTCTTGTTTTCTCTTGACGGTGACCTTCTCTTCATCTGCACATAATTACTATGTATATACCTTTCTATGAAATGGAAGGGTAGAGGTGTTGATTGTTCATGAATGATCAGGCACCCTAGGCTCGTGATGATTCTTTTTTTTTCTTGTGAAAATGTGTCGGAAGGTCGAATGGCTGGTGTTGCCCTGTTTATTCCATATTCAACAGGACAAGGATAATCCCATAAAAGCTAGTGGTAAACTAGGTTAGCAGATATCAAGGTCAATATCAAAATCTTTACGCCAATTACTTCCCCGGCAACGGCGCCAGAAAGCTTGTTGGTATTTGTTAACGCAAACAGAGAAATCTGCAAGCGCACGGATGCCATTGTAGCTTTCACCCAAAAGTATTTCAGGGTATCGTATTTATCCTCAGGGAAACAATGGTTAAAGAAGTTGATAATTAACCATCATATATCTACTAGCTAGAATACCGACTGGACTAATGTGGAGGTAAGTGATAAAATATGAGTTTTATATAAGTGGCACACACAGGAGAACTCCATAGTAAAATAAAAAAGTAGACAGGCTGAGCTGGGAGGACAATGAGTGAGTTCAAGGTTCATATTTACTTCTCTGTTATAGTGGTTCTATTCTAGAACAGACCAAAGAAATTAACTAAGCAAAGGTCAGACATAGCGATCACACCTTAACACTTTGGAGCAGCAATACCTTTCTGATCCTCGAAAAGACTTGGAAGGAGTGGTCAGGGGAAGGGTGCCAAAAGCACTACGAAAACACCAACCCGAACGTGGTGGACTACAAAGGCCTGGTTAGAGTTGTCACCTCGGGGACTACCACAACTATCCGTGGGGTTGGGCGTAAATTCAGGTAACCTATAGTTTAGACACCACGTCTACACTATCGATTACTACTCTAGCCACATATGATAACTAGAGCACTCGGTCGAGCGGAGATCCCATGCCAAGGTGTAAACCACTATGCTAACCATACTTAGCTAAGCCACTAAGGCATGAACTAGATAACCATGAAAGATATTCAAGTAATTAGAGAAGAAAAAATATAATTACTCGAGTCTTACAAAGGAATGATAAAAGAATATACCAATCCTCCGTGGACTTCTCTAGAACTCGAGCATCTCTCCCTAACTCCCAACTAATCCTATACTACTTTTACATCATGGCAAAGAGAATGAGGAGAGCCATTGTGGTGTGTGTGAATGAGGGGGCTCTCCCTCTATTTATAGTAGTCCTATGGTCGGTTCTACAGAATATTCCATGGGATCCCACATGCAACCGATGTGGGGGAGGCGACACATGGTGGCTGGAGGCGAGAGGCGCGGAGGGGGGTGTGGTCGCACCCAGGTAGCACCTACATGCAACCGCCTTCTGCATGGCGGTTGTTGGCTGGGCCTAGGCCGCGTCTTCATGGGTTTTAGGCCTATGATCCTCAGGTAATAGGCCTTCCTTCATTTGCTTGTTTTGGATCTACGCTACGCTTTCTTCTGTTGCGCATTTTGGGTATGTTTTCCATGGTTTCTGGAAATATCTTTCTACAAAGGATAAATCACCAAAACTCGTGAAATCTACTAATTATAAATCTTAATTCTGAATTTGGCGTTCATTTGTGTGGATTTTATTTGAAAGTTGGTGGTTAAATTTAGGCATTAAGTACCGCCAACATTGATGTAGGGAGGAAAGCGATGCGATGGTTTTTTTTATTTATTAGTGGACGATGCAGGCAGAAGTGTGCGGGAGTGCGCATGCTGGCCCTAGTGGCGTCCTATAAATATTGGTGTTCTTTCTGTAAACGGTGTGGCTAGCGCCCGGACATCTGGACGCTAGCACCCGTCCGAACACACGCGCCTGCCCTGCTTGCTGTTGCGCCTGCCGGCCTGCGCTTGCTGCTGCTTCTATGGATGCCCGCCTACTACTTCTTTGCATGCTGCTCGCGTGCTGATGCTCGCATGCACGTGGGGGCCACCCGCGCACACGGGGACCACCTCCGCCTGCGCTCGCTTCCCCACCGCTAATGAAAACACTTGCAACATGAATCATTTGCTACAAAATACGTCACCAGTAAAACATTTGGAACATAAGCTTGCAATATATATATATAGCCACTACAACCTATGCAACATCTAGATAAAACAGTTGCAATATATGTATGAAACAGCTGAAACATTTGGAACATACACTTGCAACATATGTAACATTCAACTAAAATACTTGCAACTTGCAACATAAAAACACTTGTTGCAATATAAAACTAAAACAAATGAAACATTTGGAACAAACTCTCGTGCAACATATGCAACATCTATATCAAAGCGCTTGCAACATACGTCTGAAATAGATGAAACGTTTTAGAACAAATACTTGCAACATTCATCTCAAACACCTGCAACCTATGCAACATGTACAACATCCTAATCTACATTTGCAACATCCATATGAAGCATTTACAACATACCTATGAAACTCTGAAACACTTGAAAAACATATGCTTGCAACATGCATTTTTAACGCAGCGTAACATCTCCTTGCTGCTTGGGAGAACGAGGCTCATCGGCCATGGAGTTCACTGGAGGCGGTGGCCCGCCGGCGGCGGTCAGCACAACTGGGAAAGGGAGCCAGATCCGCCGAGGAGACACTCGTGTCGGGCCTGTCATGCTGGTCCGCCCGTGATTGGGACCGTCAGCGTCATTGCATCGCCGTGTCGAGGGCCGCTCGGGCCTCCGCGTCGTGGCTCGCTCGTGCTGAGGCCATGCCGAGCCCACTGCGTCGCCGCACCGGGACACTCGCCCAAACTGCACCGAGTGAGGGAGGGAGGGATTAGAGCTGGAGGCACGCGCGCGAGAGAGAAAGTGGAGGCAGAGAGGCATAAGAGAGAGGAGCGGTGGCTAATATTTTCCAATGACGAACGAACCAGGGAACGACAACGCATGTGGACCGTATAGGTACAGGCGCGGGCGGGTCGGGGTCCATCCGTCCGGACGGCTCATCCTATCATTATCATTATCGTTCTGTAAAGTTAGTCATCAAACTTATAACAACGATAGAAATTGATTTATTTATGGACGAAGGTAAGGGACTAGGGATGTGAAGGAAAGGGGAATGCCTACGTAATTAAAAGTGGTTACGGACTCTTCCCACGCTGACCAAGAGAATATAAAACATCGTACACGTCTATAAATACCAGCTCATTAACTTCAATAATGAGCAACGAGACATATATTGGCAAAAAAAAAAAAACATGGCACTCTGTTCTTCTATGCGTGCCCATTTGGCGCTACTACTTTGCTTTTGCGTGCTTTTATCGAGAGTAAATGGACGATCTCGCAAGGTAAGCACGCATGCTGTAATAGTTCAGTCATTACTAGCTATATATGGTATGGTATAGCTTAAATAAGGCTTGTTAAATCTAAAATTCTACTCATCTATGTTTTGTGGCTTTATATTGTATATCTAGGCGATGTGAAACATGGGCACCCGAACGATGTAATCGCTTCGCACCATGATATGCTCACGACTGTTCTTGGAAGGTACTTTCTAGTTCCTATTTGACCCCTATGGATCATGCATGAATTTCCTTTTACTTGCTGATTTTTATCAACCCTGATCAATGAACTATATCTAGTTCTCCATTATTTACTATCATAGATTTACATAGTTATTAGGTGATGTTTACTCGCTAAGAGATCGAGTATGTTGTATATCCATGGAACCCCTGAACTTTCAGCAAGGAAGATACTCTGGACATCATCATCCATAACTACAAGCATGGCTTCTCAGGCTTCGCAGCAATGCTTACTGAAGACCAAGCTAAGCAGCTTGCAGGTCAGGTGTTCCCGTCTGTAGGCTCAACAAGACTTTGCAGCAGCTATAGCCTGTAGAGACTGAATATCAGCAAACTAACCGCGCCTTCTGCCTTCGCTAACCCAACAGAGTTTCCAGAAGTCATCAGTGTCGAACCAAGCTGAAGTTACACGACGATGACCACTCGAAGCTGGGACTTTCTTGGTCTGAACCACCAAATATCCAGTGAGCTTCTCCAAAGAAGCAACTATGGAGAGGACGTAATCATCGGGGTTATTGACACCGGTTAGTAACCAATATTAGTGTACAAAACTACTATTTCCATCTAGAAGTACTTCCGTTTTATAGTTTTATCCAAAGTCAAACTATCTTAAGTTTTAACCTAATTTATTAAAAAAATTTACCAATGTTTATATTAGCAAATACTCCCTCCTTTCTGGAGTGATAAACGTCACGAAAAAGTCAAACAAAATCAGTTCTGACTGTTACTTTCTCTTACTATATATTATATTATCTGCTAAAGAATCAATACAATCTAAGAGACACTTTTAAATACAGATCCGTTGGTACAAGTTTCATATTCTAAACTTGTATATAATGTGAATAATTTGTTGATCAAAGTTTGTATAAGGTGACTTTTCTCTGTTTGAAATATGACTAACAGCTCGTAAGTATTATTAGATTCATCATGTAACATGTTTTCCCATTTAGTAGTTATTTGTCATAAATGATTATAATTTTCTCTATAAATTTGATCAAAAGATAGACATAGGAATACTGCAAACAAATTTCTCTCAGGCACATCGGGACGTGTTGGCGCCCGGACGTCCGACGGGCCGTTGGACGACCGTTTCCGTGCGCCCCTACACAGCCTCCCCCCCTCCGTCTGCTAATTCACCCTACCCGTAGCATGCGCATCGCGCCGTCGTTGCGTCCATACGACTCGCTCGCAATCCACCCCGTCCACCTCGATTCGATCGACCCCCATCCACGTACCCCGTTTCCATCTGTCCACCCCGTCATGCCCCTGACCGCCAGCCCCTAGCACACCGCGCGCCACGCCCGTCGGTCACCAGCTCACTGCGCCCTATTCTCCAGCGCCCGTGCCATGCCACTGTTACTCCAACGCGCCCCCTAACTCTCTGAACAGCATGAAACACGTGCAACATGAAACACTTGAATGCAACATACGTCTGAAACAAATAAAACATTTAGAACATACATTTGCAACATATATATAAAAACATATGCAACATCCAGATATAACACTTGCAGCTTGCAATATGAAAACACTTGCTGTAACGGAAGACTGGAACGGATGAAATATTTAGAACATACTGTTGTAACATATGTGTGAAACATATGCATCATTCATATCAAAACGCTTGTAACATATGTCTGAAACAGATAAAATATTTTGAATAAACTCTTGCAGCACGTCTCTAAAACACTTGCAATATATGCAATATGTACAACATCCCCGATCTACTTTTACAACATCCATATAAAACAACTGCAACATACCTCTGAAACGTCTGAAACACCTAAAACATATGTTCGCGACATAGAGAGGGTGAGCGCCTGTGCCGATCAATTCCGGTGTGGGAGCCGGCGGCGAGTTGCGGCGCGCGAGCACCACTAGCATCCAGCGCACAAGCACCACCGCCACTGGCACTGGGCTTGGGTTGGCCGGGAGGGCGGCGCACGCAATGGCCGGAGCGAGCACCACCAGCACCAGCGCGCGACCAGAGGGAGCGGGCAGCGCACGCGATGGGAGGGGGCGTGAGACGCGCGCGACGTGGCGCGAGCGAGCAGCGGCGGATGGGGCGCGCCGCAGCAGCGAGGGGAGTGCACGTCCGGGTCCAGGACGGAACAACCACAAGGCGTTGCGATGGGGAAGGAGGAAGCGAAAGAGATAAGGGTGGGTGATTTTTTTATATAAACTCGCCGGTAGAGTGAGCGGTAAGGTAAAAGCGCGGCGGTAGGCCTGCGGGAGCGGCAGAACGCAAGCAACGAGGCAGTAGGCCACCGGAGCGTCGGACGATTTGCTCGTGTAGTAAGACGTAAGCCGTGTAGCATTTCCGCAGGCACATCACATGCATGTCTTTCCGGCGCCAATGGTTGTTGATACCGGAGTAACACAATGATCCTGGTTATCCTGGTATACGGTGCACTTACTGCAGGTATCTGGCCGGAGCGGAGGAGCTTCAGCGACGAAGGGTACGGGCCGGTACCGTCACGGTGGAAAGGTGTGTGCCAAGTCGGAGAGGGCTGGGGCAGCAACAACTGAAGGCGCAAGATCATCGGCGCGCTCTTCTACAGCGCGGGCGTGGCCGAGGATGAACTCAAGATCGACTACCTGTCGCCTCGGGACGCCAACGGCCACGGCACGCACACGGCGTCCACCGCGGCGGGATCCGTCGTGGAGGCGGCTAGCTTCCACGGCCTTGGCGCGGGCGCGGCGCGCGGCGGCGCGCCCAGGGCCCGCACCGCGGTGTACAAGGCCGTATGGGGCAGCGCCCGCGGGGCTGGAGCGGCCAATACAGCCAGCTTGCTCGCGGCCATCGACGACGCCATCCATGACGGGGTAGATGTCCTATCACTCTCTCTCACCAGCGAGGAGAACTCGTTCGGTGCCCTGCACGCCGTTCAGAAGGGGATCGCCGTCGTGTACGCCGCCGAGAACTTTGGGCCGGCGTCGCAGGTGGTCCGGAACACTGCCCCCTGGGTCATCACCGTGGCGGCGAGCCAGATTGATCGTTCGTTCCCGACCATGATAACGCTGGGAAACAAGCAACAGATCGTGGTACGGAACACAACCGATAACTCACGATTCATGACTTAATACCGTTGCTGATCTTGAGCAAGCTCTGCTAATTTATTTTGCAGGGTCAATCCCTGTACTACTATGGGAAGAACTCAACGGGAAGCAGTTTCAAACCTCTTGCATTTGGAGGCTTGTACGATAAGTCCCTTGCTGTTCTTCGCTGCTTAATTAATTTGTGCGAGATTTCCGAAGTTGATCAGCCAGGCTCTGTTTCTCTCTTGTAGATGCACCGCCGATTCTTTGAACGGCACGGACGTGAGAGGCCAAGTTGTGCTCTGTGCATCCGCCATTGCATCACTGCTTGCACCTTTCCCAGTGGCACTAGAAAACGTCCTGAACGCCGGAGGCTCTGGTCTCATCTTTTCTCAGTACACCATGCATATCATCGATGCGACAGCTGATTGTGGAGGCATTGCATGTGTTCTTGTGGACTCGACCACTGCCCTTCAAATCGGCAAATACATGGTGGATGCAAGGTGAATTGCATTCTTCTCGACCTTCCTGATCAGTTAACATTTGGAAATGCCAAGACCCTGTTACTGGTAGAATTCTTACTCTTTAGTTTAAGCAGCTCTCCTGTGGCTATGATCGAGCTGGCGCGCACCATTACTGGTAAGGAGGCACTGGCCCCAACCATCTCAGTCTTTTCCTCAAGAGGTCCATCCATCGAGTACCCTGAAGTAATCAAGGTTCATAGACAAGAAAGCATAGCATTCACTAGCTACTGAACCATATTACCTGTCGCCTCACTGCAGTCTTGCTTCCTTAACAGCCTGACATCGCAGCACCAGGAGCCAGCATCTTAGCAGCCATGAAAGATGCATACGTATTTGGCTCAGGGCCATCTATGGCAACACCACACGTGTCAGTCATCGTAGCGCTGCTGAAGGCATTGCACCCAAATTGGTCCCCGGCTGCACTAAAATCAGCCATCATGACAACAGGTAACAACCAGAATTCAGAACACTAGTTCTAATCCATGTGAAGCTTGTCTGATCTAACACATTTTTGCATGGCTGAAGCATCTGTAACTGATGAACTTGACATGCCAATACCGGCACAAGGATTGCCTAGAAAGATTGCTGACCCATTTGACTACGGAGCGGGGTACATAAACCCGAATAGGGCAGCTGATCCTGGACTCATTTACGACATTGACCCTAATGATTACAACAAGTTCTTCGGGTGCAGCTTCAAGAAATCTGTACGATGCAACGCAACAATGTTACCTGGGTATCACCTGAACCTACCATCCATCTCCATTCCAGATTTGAGGCAGCCGATTACAGTGTCAAGAACAGTCACAAATGTAGGTGAGGCCGATGCAGTTTACCACGCTGCAATTGAAAGCCCAGCTGGAGTCAAGATGGACATTGAGCCATCTGTTCTTGCATTCAATGCCACAAACAAAGTTATCACATTTCAAGTGAAGTTATCACCTCTCTGGAGGTTACAAGGGGATTACACGTTTGGCAGCTTTACTTGGCCGGTACAGTGGCCAAAAGACAGTGCGGATTCCAATAGCAATCCGAACGACGATTTATGATTTCTATACAGATGTTGCATAAACACAGAGAAACATGAAGGAAATATCACAGGGTTATTTTCCTTTCTGAAGGAAATAAATTGTGTGCTTGGCAATACAGGGAAATAAGAGATGCAACTTCCACTATCACAGGGCTATTTTCCTTTCTGAAGGAAATATAATTGTGTTCTTGACAATATATAGTACAGGGAAATAAGAGATGCCACTTCCACTGTGGTTTGTAGTTGTTTTTCTTTATCAAATGTAGCCAAACAGCTTCACTATTGTAAGGGCTAAATCTAGTTTGTGTTTAATATACAACTCTAATTACTACGTGAAAGTATAGATGTTCTGTTACAAACACACTTTTCAATGAGGATATAGTTTGTAATTTGTGTACTATTGCAATAGCTTAGCCTAATAATGATTTGGTCCCACCAAAACAAACGTTTTGGATTTTTTTTCCCTTTTCTCACAATTAGAGAATTGCAACGTGGAGGGAGTACTCAAAATCAGTAGCAACAACCTTAATCTCTAAAACCGTCAACCACCTAGCTACTAGCCTACTACTAGCAACCTTCGGCAATCGGCAGAGCAGTAATCATGGACAAGACTTGTTTTCTTGGATAAATGATACTGGTAGTCGATTACAAATGTAATTGGTTAGAAAAAACAAGTCATTTCAAACAAGTGCATAACCCTTTGGATGTACTTAAGATAATCGAATGGGCTAGTAGCCTGAAGTCCGGCCGCGGGACGTGTCCAGACGCAGCTCCTGCGCGACGCCCCGCATCGCATCCCGCGTCCGCCCGCAACAACGCATCACGTGTCCCGCGCCCGCTTGCATCGTGCGCCAGCCTCCGTAACTGCGCCCACACGGCCATCCCGTGCCCACATGGGGAAATCCACTTGGGTCCCAAGTCAGTTGCCCCGACTGCGGATGCACGCTCCGGCGGCCTCAGGCGCCCGCACGTGAACCATGGCGGTGCCCCAGCAGCACCAGACCGCTGTCCGCTAGACATCAGTGCTCATTGTAATATGTGTAACACCTGATCTACTTTTAAAACATAGAGATGAAACATTTACAATATACGTCTGAAACAGATAAAACACTTAAAACATGATTTTGAAACATATGTGTATAACCATAGCAACATATGCAGCATCCATATGAAACAATTGCAACATAAGTCCGAAAAACCTAAAATACTTAAAACATGCGTGTGTAGACATAGCAATATATGCAACATCCAGATGAAACACACGTATAAAGCACTTGAAACGCTTGAAAACATACGCTTGCAACATGCGTATATTGTCATTGCAACATATGCAATATCTCAGATATACTTTTGCAACATCCAGATAAAACATTTGAAACAGAAGTCTGAAAATGTCTGAAATATTTGAAACACGGCGTCGTCGACAGCCACGACCTATCTGATGGAGAACTGTGGTAGCTAGCAAGCTCGTGTCAAGGGGCCATCACTCCACGCACTCGCTCCCGTTGGCGTGGCCCGTCGCTCCTACGATTCTCCCGCGCCTGCTCGCGGCCCAAGCTCGTGCCCGTCGGCGCGGCCCTGCTGTTGCAACTCCAGCACTGCTGCTCGCTCGGCCATGGTCGTCTAGTGTCGTCCGCTCGCGGGAGATGGGGCGCGGCTTGGCTGGTGATGGGGGTGTAGCACAGTGGAGGAAAGGCACGGCGCGGAGGGAGATGTTTGCGCGGGGGAAAGGGGAGGAGGTGGGCGGATGAGCGGCCATGCCGTGGCAGCCGGTGAGTTGGTGAGTGGAGTAGGGTTTTTTTTATAGAGAGAGGGGACCGGTCCTGGACAAGTCTGAGAGCCGCGTCCGGACGGACGAGAGTCACGGGTGGCGTATCATTATAGTAAGACTAAGTAGCGTGCCTGTGGGTTGCTACGGGATAACTAACACTTTATACTAAAAACATACGGATCGTACGATAAGATAACAATACTGTTAATTTAAATACCAACGTTAAAATGACATTTAATCCAAAAAGCAAAGTTTATGAATTTAACACAGTCATGGAGTGCGCGGCGTCGCAGGCTCACAAACTCTAGAGCTTCTAGAGATTGGGTCAAATCCAACCTAGAGCATCGGAACCCTGCATCTTTTTCTGAACGGGCTTCACTTCGGATGCGCCGGTAGCAATATCAACGATCTCCAGTCGATGGACCAAGTCGTATGGATCCCCATACAATGGCCCAGACATGTAGATTTTGTTCTCCTTGTACTTGGATACACTTGTTCCACTGAAGCTTTCATTGAAATGTTTAGACGCGAACAGTGTCTAATCACCGATGTCCCTCACTCTGGACCACTTCGGCGTACGGTCGTGGAGGTTGCACCTGTAGATCGCGCTGCTATAGGTGAAGCTCTGTGTCTCTTGGAACGTGCTCACCATGGCACCCACAATGTGTAGCTCACCGTTTGATTCCAGGTAGCTGCGGTGGCAGAGCCCCACAGGTGGCGGCAGCGATGGCAGCAGCGTCGCGGTTGGAGTAGCGCCGGCGGCGTTGCTGCTGCAGAAGGAGATTTCTGTAGTGTAGTCGATCGCCAAGAACTTGTCTTGATAGTGGACGATGAACCCCACGGAAAACTCCAGTTTGGTGTCGAGCAGTGTCCATGCGCTGTCGACTCTAACCTGGCAGAACGCGACCTCCGTGGAGCACCCAAGCATGGCTATGGCCACGCACTCGCGGTCGGCGGCGCCGAGAGCACGATCTCACGGAAGAACACGTCCCTCATGTCTTCTAGCTTGATGGCTCTGTCTGCGGCATCCGAGTCCCCGTAGCCGTTGGTGGGATGGAGGACCCACCAACCGTGGACCCTAGACACACGTTCCGATGAGGACGCCGCCGCGACGTGTTCGCCTGCTGGCGGGAGCTCAACGCGGGGGGCACGGGCACCGGCGAATGGATTCAGTAGCGTCACGGACGTCGCCTCGTCCATGAGCGCCAGCCACCCACACAAGGAACCGCACGCCACCTTGCCGCGCACGTTGGGCATCGTCTTGGATAAGACCTTCTTCTCCAGGACGCAGTAGAAGTTGACGCGATCCGAGTCGGGGTCGAACGGGAGCAGCCCGAAGGTCACGAACGGGATGGCGGCGCGTCATGGGGAGCAAGCGGATCGGAAGGACGCAGCGTCGTGGCCTGACGCGAGACACTGCCCGATGGACTCGAGGAGATCCCCTGGCAGGCCGGATCTCCAGTAAGGGAGAGGTAGGGACCTTCTCTTGGGATTGGGAGGCTGAGCCATGGAAGACAGATGACATCAACTATGGTTCACGCAAAAAACAACAAGCGAGGGCGATAGAACACGTGAGCGTGAAACCAAATGAAAGGAGGAAAAAGTTGTCCCTTTTGCAAATGCAAAGAGGGAAAATAATTAAATGTAGGCAGATTTGACAAGTTTCTCGGAAATACAGAGAGGTTCCTTTTGTTTTAATTCTCTTTACTTCTGTGTTAATTCTCTTTCCTTTTGCTCGCTGTCATGTATGCTGGTGCATGCAAACATGCAATGTGTATATGGATAGCATAATAATTTTCTACTTTCTATTTTGTCGTGATTCCTCTATCACATGACAGGCAATATTCAATCAAGGAGAATGGCACGATCAATCAATAATTAAGATGTCGTAGGATCGCAGGTGTGGGCAGATGGACGAACCAAAACAAATGTCACACCAAAAAATATCTACACTTTGTTGTTTTTAGTTGTAGAAGATAATTGATGCAGAGAAGCTACAGGGATCATGGATGCAAAGGCCCTGTTTGGATACTCTAGCACAGCTAGAGGTTAGGGTTAGTTTCTAGCTCAGGACTAGTCCTGAACTAACTCTAGCCTAAGAGATGTTTGGATACAAGGGTTAAAATGATAATAAATGTGCTTTCCAAATCATTGGTGCGGGTGAAAGTAGAGAGGAAACAGTGGACCCCACCTCAAATAGCCCCAACTAGCCCAAATAATCACCTCTTTGGGGGGGATAGTTTTTTAGGATAGGATAATTGCAAATAACCCACTCTAGCCCTCCTGTTTAGCTACCTTAGGGCTAGTTGAGCTCCAACTAGCCCAAACTAGCTCTAACCCATGGATCCAAACAGGGCCAAAGAAATAGTGATACTACCATAATGGAAGGGTCCGCTCCGCCAACCGCGCGCAGCACGAAAACCGTTGCTGCAAGGTACTGTGCTGCAGGTCTTGATAAAGCTGCCCTCAAGAAAAACACAATTAGGCCCTATTTAGTTGCCAAAAAATTTTGCATAGTAACTGTCACATCGAATCTTGCGGCACATGCATGGAGTACTAAATGTAGACGAAAAAAAAAACTAATTACACAGTTGGTCGAGAAATCGCGAGACGAAACTTTTGAATCTAATTAGTCCATAATTAGACACTAATTACCAAATACAAACGAAATGCTACAGTGAGCCAAAATCCAAAAATTTTTGGATCTAAACGCACCCTTAACAAGACTGCTCTGGACGACATAAATGGCCGTGGATTGGATATGGCATGCACTGCAGGCTAGAGAAAATTCCTGAGGAATATTTCAACCATCCAGGAGAACAAACCCAGCACCAATGGATTGGAGCCAACAATCCAGATGTGAACAAACAAGCACAGCCATTGCCACCCCGTTCGTTTGGCTTATAAGTTATATTTTTTCAACTAACGAATAATATTTTTCTCTCTCAACAAATCAGCCAACAGTACTTTCAGTCATGGTTTATCAGTCAGACGAACAGAGCATGTGCAGAGCCCCAAGTTCTGCTTGGCCTTGCCTTGAGAGAGACAACACGGATCGGATGACACAAACCAATCACTAGATGGAAGATGGAACCCATCATCCATGATCCATGGCTTTAGGAAGCTCGGAAACATGAAGCTAGCCAGGCGAGATAGGGGAGGTGACGCACCTCATACTTTCTGAGTCTGCGCCTCTGTGGACATAATCGATGGTGGGGTTTCGTTTGGCTTTGACCTGATCTGAACTGAAATGCTTGTAGAGCTTCTATAGCTACCGGATTCATATTTTCCTATCGTAATGAACGTTACTTTCAGGCTAGCAATGTGCACCCGTGGGCGGAGCAAAACCAAGCTTGGACCGCGTTGTCGGCAAGCCCGCGCGGTTTCAGTGTCAGGCTGTCAGCTAACAATCGACCTACTTGGCCACGTGCACGTAGACCGAGTCGGCAGAGGCAAACGTACCAGGGAGCTTCGCTATCAAGAATGCTGGAGTATTTATTTATTTATATATTGCAGTCCAATTCATTTGATAGCACGTCCTTCGTCCTGTTCATTTGATTTATAAGTCATATTTTTTCAGTTAACAAATAATATTTTTTTCTTGTACAACAAATCAGTCAACAGTACTTTCAGCTATAAACGAACATGCACGTGACATTTGGCCTCTATATCAGTGCTGGATTCTTGAAAACGGAATCATTGTCTTCAGTAGTAATAGAAAGGATAACAAAACAATGATCTGCATCCCCTTTGAAGACGGTCAATGCATCAGTTGCTTTCTCTTCTCTAAAAAAAGATGCCACAGGTGTACCGTGTTCCTGCCTAATTTTAGAATCAAAATTTGTACGGCCTGTTTGTCCTTGGTCGTATTTGGCTTATAAGTCATAGTTTATCAGCAAACGAATAATATTTTTCTCACACCAAGCCAACCAATAGTGCTTACTTTCAGCTATGGCTTATAAGTCAAACCAGTCCAAACGTATGTACAGTATGTATTTCCTTTTCAGACATTGATATCCAACTACCGTGTTGTCTTGTGCTCAGAACCCGTGCGTGGTCTACTACTTGGTCAATGGTAAGCAAATCAGTACCGGCTGGTCATCTCCGGATCATGAATAAATAAACCCAGGAGTGTATCATTGCTATGTTCACTAGGCTGATAAGCCATGTGTTGAAACTTGCTGTTTCGAACTACGTGGAAGTGGCCAAGGCCTTCGCCGGGCGGACGGTCGGCCTTGGACGGAGGCTCGGGAAGGAAATGAGAGAGAGAGAGTGTTGAGTAAGTGAATGGTACGGAAAGCTAGGGTTTCATTAATTCATCCACCAACCATCATCTCGGTTACAAGTGTCTCCTATTTATAGGGCTCAACTACTACCTAAGAGAATTTATTACAATGTCCCTCAACTGCTACAGTACATTCCTGAAATATTCCGTCGCTAGCCTTTTAATCGTGGGGCAGTCCCGCCACACTATTTCCAAGCAATGGGCCTCCTCAAGCGGTCGGCCCACTATAGCTAGTCTTCGGCCCAAGGGCCCGGCTCCCCGGCGCTGGCCTTCATCCCCACGGCGCGCCGCTCCTGCGGCGGGCCTCCGCTGGGCGGTCGGAGACGCTCTCCGCGCGCCGCTGGCCTTCGCGTTCGGGGGCGCGCTGTTGCCTCGAAGAGTCCCCGCCGGTCCAGGCGGAGACATCGCCAGCTGGTCTCCGCCTGGCCCCCGGCCTTGGGGCCTTCGCCCTTAGTGGCGCGCTGTTGCCTTGGAGGGTCCCCGCCGGTCCAGGCAGAGACATCATTTGTAGGTCTCCGCCCGGCTGAGCAGGGGCCATGCTGGCGCGCTTGCGCCCACCGCGAGTGCCCGCGCTTGAGTACCTGCGCACACTTGGGCAAAATAGTTCGTTTGGTTAGTTTAGAGATAAGGCCGCCTCCGCCCGTAATACCGGAGACGCCCGCCTGAGCGGTCGGCGGGGTGCGTGCCCAGCCCTCGGCGGAGTCCGTGATGACCCCTCGAGCATGGTCGAGAAATCTCCTAGTCAACGCCCGGTCTCCGCCCGCTCGAAGACGCCTTGGCGACACCCCGCGGTCAAGGGCCTTCGCCGCCCGCCAGGAGCCATGCTACAACAGTTCCCCCCTTTTGAGACCATGGTTCGCCAGAGCGTGCCGTGAGCTTAAAACGCTTTAGCTAGCGGCGCGCGCGGGGGCGGAGGCCACTTTCGGCGTCTTCGACCGAGACCCCGCTACTTCCCCCCTGGCCCGCTCTGGCGTAGCCGTTGGTCTCGTCGAGAATAGCCGTTGGGCGTCAAATGTAGCCATTGCCCCATGTCGCGGGCGTTTCCGCTGTGTCAATGTCCGTTACGTTCTTCACGATTTTTTCGGAGGTAACCGTTGTGCAGCGGGCGAAACTTCCGGAGATGACCGTTGTGCCCGCTGCCTATATAAGGGTGCTCTTGGTGGCGGGGTCCCCCCACACACCGCACACTCGCTTTCATTGCGTCCGAGAAAACGTTCTCTGCCCTCTTCGCTTTCGCCTCTCGCTGCCCTTGCTCGCTCCGTCTTTCTGTTCGCGTCTCGCGCTTAGGTTGCTCTCATGGTGGCTCTCCTTTCCGCTTCCGCCCAAACTCGCCGGCCCGCCTTCTCTGGACCCTACCGCCACCTTCTCGGTGTTAGGGCCGTCGGCTGGGGTGCACGCTTTGAGGAGTGCATGCTTGCCTCTGCCTCCGCGTTGGAGTTGGAAAAGCTGGTGGAGGAGGATTTGGGGAGCGTCTCTGCGTCCATCGGGGACCTAGTCGCTGCGGACTTTGGGGACATGGCGATAAAGTCTTGGGACTTCAGCCCGTCCTTTATTACTGAGGAGGCAATCACAGAGATGCTGAAGGAGTCATGTTTTCCTTCTTCTCGGGTGAAGATCCCTCCGCTGGGTCAGACTGTTCCGGAGCCGGAGGAAGGATACGCGGTGGTCTTCCGGGACTTCTTCACCTGCGGCCTCCGATTTCCTTACATTTCCTTCCTCTGCCGAGTGTTGGAGGCCTTCAACATTCAGCTCCATCATCTGACTCCCACTGCTTTCCTGACTCTTAGCAAGTTTTGCTGGGCGTGCGTCTCTTATGGTGCTGAGCCGGATGTGGACACCTTTTGCACGTACTATGAACTGCAGAAGCAGCCGAAGAGGAAGAAGGAGGTGCGAGATGGCAAGGAGGTGGAAGTGACCTATCAGTACGGTAGTTGCACTTTCATGTCCAAGAGGAACCAAGGTGTGGATCGTCTGGAGATATCTTTTTGCCAGAAGGGCAAGTGGGACCGTGGCTGGCTTGAGCAATGGTTCTACGTGAAGACTTATGGGGTCCGCAGCACAACTGAGGATGGCGAGGAAGTCTCGGAATATCCACTAACTTCTCAGATGGAGGAGATGGCACCACACACGCGCGTGGATCCGCCAGAGGAGGCGTCTCCGACGCGGGAGGCCTGTGATCGGGCTTTTGCGGCCGTGTGCCGCTACTCTGGTGGTCGCGATCTGGTGGAGGAGATCATGGCCTCCAACTATTGGCCCTTGGGCAAAAACAACCCAGCTTTTCAGCTGGAACAGGTGAAGGTTCCCGTTTTTGGGCCGGAGGCCAGGATTCCGTTTCCTCGCTTCGGTCCATCTTTGGGGGAGGGAGTAACGGAGGACGGTTTCGTCTCTAAAGTCGAGGAGGCCGCGACAGCGTTGGTCGGCAAGATTTCCGAGCGTGAGTACACGTCTCGGATGGCCGTGCTTGGCAATACAGGGAAATAAGAGATGCAACTTCCACTTTCACAGGGCTATTTTCCTTTCTGAAGGAAATATAATTGTGTTCTTGACAATATATAGTACAGGGAAATAAGAGATGCCACTTCCACTGTGGTTTGTAGTTGTTTTTCTTTATCAAATGTAGCCAAACAGCTTCACTATTATAAGGGCTAAATCTAGTTTGTGTTTAATATACAACTCTAATTACTACGTGAAAGTATAGATGTTCTGTTACAAACACACTTTTCAATGAGGATATAGTTTGTAATTTGTGTACTATTGCAATAGCTTAGCCTAATAATGATTTGGTCCCACCAAAACAAACGTTTTGGATTTTTTTCCCTTTTCTCACAATTAGAGAATTGCAACGTGGAGGGAGTACTCAAAATCAGTAGCAACAACCTTAATCTCTAAAACCGTCAACCACCTAGCTACTAGCCTGCTACTAGCAACCTTCGGCAATCGGCAGAGCAGTAATCATGGACAAGACTTGTTTTCTTGGATAAATGATACTGGTAGTCGATTACAAATGTAATTGGTTAGAAAAAAACAAGTCATTTCAAACAAGTGCATAACCCTTTGGATGTACTTAAGATAATCGAATGGGCTAGTAGCCTGAAGTCCGGCCGCAGGACGTGTCCAGACGCAGCTCCTGCGCGACGCCCCGCATCGCATCCCGCGTCCGCCCGCAACAACGCATCACGTGCCCCGCGCCCGCTTGCATCGTGCGCCAGCCTCCGTAACTGCGCCCGCACGGCCATCCCGTGCCCACATGGGGAAATCCACTTGGGTCCCAAGTCAGTTGCCCCGACTGCGGATGCACGCTCCGGCGGCCTCAGGCGCCCGCACGTGAACCATGGCGGTGCCCCAGCAGCACCAGACCGCTGTCCGCTAGACATCAGTGCTCATTGTAATATGTGCAACACCTGATCTACTTTTAAAACATAGAGATGAAACATTTACAATATACGTCTGAAACAGATAAAACACTTAAAACATGATTTTGAAACATATGTGTATAACCATAGCAACATATGCAGCATCCATATGAAACAATTGCAACATAAGTCCGAAAAACCTAAAATACTTAAAACATGCGTGTGTAGACATAGCAATATATGCAACATCCAGATGAAACACACGTATAAAGCACTTGAAACGCTTGAAAACATACGCTTGCAACATATGCAATATCTCAGATATACTTTTGCAACATCCAGATAAAACATTTGAAACAGAAGTCTGAAAATGTCTGAAATATTTGAAACACGGCGTCGTCGACAGCCACGACCTATCTGATGGAGAACTGTGGTAGCTAGCAAGCTCGTGTCAAGGGGCCATCACTCCACGCACTCGCTCCCGTTGGCGTGGCCCGTCGCTCCTACGATTCTCCCGCGCCTGCTCGCGGCCCAAGCTCGTGCCCGTCGGCGCGGCCCTGCTGTTGCAACTCCAGCACTGCTGCTCGCTCGGCCATGGTCGTCTAGTGTCGTCCGCTCGCGGGAGATGGGGCGCGGCTTGGCTGGTGATGGGGGTGTAGCACAGTGGAGGAAAGGCACGGCGCGGAGGGAGATGTTTGCGCGGGGGAAAGGGGAGGAGGTGGGCGGATGAGCGGCCATGCCGTGGCAGCCGGTGAGTTGGTGAGTGGAGTAGGGTTTTTTTTTATAGAGAGAGGGGACCGGTCCTGGACAAGTCTGAGAGCCGCGTCTGGACGGACGAGAGTCATGGGTGGCGTATCATTATAGTAAGACTAAGTAGCGTGCCTGTGGGTTGCTACGGGATAACTAACAGTTTATACTAAAAACATACGGATCGCACGATAAGATAACAATACTGTTAATTTAAATACCCACGTTAAAATGACATTTAATCCAAAAAGCAAAGTTTATGAATTTAACACAGTCATGGAGTGCGCGGCGTCGCAGGCTCACAAACTCTAGAGCTTCTAGAGATTGGGTCGAATCCAACCTAGAGCATCGGAACCCTGCATCTTTTTCTGAACGGGCTTCACTTCGGATGCGCCGGTAGCAATATCAATGATCTCCAGTCGATGGACCAAGTCGTATGGATCCCCATACAATGGCTCAGACATGTAGATTTTGTTCTCCTTGTACTTGGATACACTTGTTCCACTGAAGCTTTCATTGAAATGTTTAGACACGAACAGTGTCTGATCACCGATGTCCCTCACTCTGGACCACTTCGGCGTACGGTTGTGGAGGTTGCACATGTAGATCGCGCTGCTATAGGTGAAGCTCTGTGTCTCTTGGAACGTGCTCACCATGGCACCCACAATGTGTAGCTCACCGTTTGATTCCAGGTAGCTACGGTGGCAGAGCCCCACAGGTGGCGGCAGCGATGGCAGCAGCGTCGCGGTTGGAGTAGCGCCGGCGTCGTTGCTGCTGCAGACGGAGATTTCTCCAGTGTAGTCGATCGCCAAGAACTTGTCTTGACAGTGGACGATGAACCCCACAGAAAACTCCAGTTTGGTGTCGAGCAGCGTCCATGCGCTGTCGACTCTAACCCGGCAGAACGCGACCTCCGTGGAGCACCCAAGCATGGCCATGGCCACGCACTCGCGGCCGACGGCGCCGAGAGCACGATCTCACGGAAGAACACGTCCCTCATGTCTTCTAGCTTGATGGCTCTGTCTGCGGCATCCGAGTCCCCGTAGCCGTTGGTGGGATGGAGGACCCACCAACCGTGGACCCTAGACACGCGTTCCGATGAGGACGCCGCCGCGACGTGTTCGCCTGCTGGCGGGAGCTCAACGCGGGGGGCACGGACACCGGCGAATGGATTCAGTAGTGTCACGGACGTCGCCTCGTCCATGAGCGCCAGCCACCCACACAAGGAGCCGCACGCCACCTTGCCGCGTACGTCGGGCAGCGTCTTGGATAAGACCTTCTTCTCTAGGACGCAGTAGAAGTTGACGCGATCCGAGTCGGGGTCGAACGGGAGCAGCCCGAAGGTCACGAACGGGATGGCGGCGCGTCATGGGGAGCAAGCGGATCGGAAGGACGCAGCGTCGTGGCCTGACGCGAGACACTGCCCGATGGACTCGAGGAGATCCCCTGGCAGGCCGGATCTCCAGTCAGGGAGAGATAGGGACCTTCTCTTGGGATTGGGAGGCTGAGCCATGGAAGACAGATGACATCAACTATGGTTCACGCAAAAAACAACAAGCGAGGGCGATAGAACACGTGAGCGTGAAACCAAATGAAAGAAGGAAAAAGTTATCCCTTTTGCAAATGCAAAGAGGGAAAATAATTAAATGTAGTCAGATTTGACAAGTTTCTCGGAAATACAGAGAGGTTCCTTTTGTCTTAATTCTCTTTCCTTCTGTGTTAATTCTCTTTCCTTTTGCTCGCTGTCATGTATGCTGGTGCATGCAAACATGCAATGTGTATATGGATAGCACAATAATTTTCTACTTTTTATTTTGTCGTGATTCCTCTATCACATGACAGGCAATATTCAATCAAGGAGAATGGCACGATCAATCAATAATTAAGATGTCGTAGGATCGCAGGTGTGGGCAGATGGACGAACCAAAACAAATGTCGCACCAAAAAATATCTACACTTTGTTGTTTTTAGTTGTAGAAGATAATTGATGCAGAGAAGCTACAGGGATCATGGATGCAAAGGCCCTGTTTGATACTCTAGCACAGCTAGAGGTTAGAGTTAGTTTCTAGCTCAGTACTAGTCCTGAACTAACTCTAGCCTAAGAGATGTTTGGATACAAGGGTTAAAATGATAATAAATGTGCTTTCCAAATCATTGGTGCGGGTGAAAGTAGAGAGAAAACAGTGGACCCCACCTCAAATAGCCCCAACTAGCCCAAATAATCACCTCTTTGGGGGGATAGTTTTTTAGGATAGGATAGTTGCAAATAACCCACTCTAGCCCTCCTGTTTAGCTACCTTAGGGCTAGTTGAGCTCCAACTAGCCCAAACTAGCTCTAACCCATGGATCCAAACAGGGCCAAAGAAATAGTGATACTACCATAATGGAAGGGTCCGCTCCGCCAACCGCGCGCAGCACGAAAACCGTTGCTGCAAGGTACTGTGCTGCAGGTCTTGATAAAGCTGCCCTCAAGAAAAACACAATTAGGCCCTATTTAGTTGCCAAAAAATTTTGCATAGTAACTGTCACATCGAATCTTGTGGCACATGCATGGAGTACTAAATGTAGACGAAAAAAAAACTAATTACACAGTTGGTCGAGAAATCGCGAGACGAAACTTTTGAACCTAATTAGTCCATAATTAGACACTAATTACCAAATACAAACGAAATGCTACAGTGAGCCAAAATCCAAAAAATTTTGGATCTAAACGCACCCTTAACAAGACTGCTCTGGACGACATAAATGGCCGTGGATCGGATATGGCATGCACTGCAGGCTAGAGAAAATTCCTGAGGAATATTTCAACCATCCAGGAGAACAAACCCAGCACCAATGGATTGGAGCCAACAATCCAGATGTGAACAAACAAGCACAGCCATTGCCACCCCGTTCGTTTGGCTTATAAGTTATACTTTTTCAGCTAACGAACAATATTTTTCTCTCTCAACAAATCAGCCAACAGTACTTTCAGTCATGGTTTATCAGTCAGACGAACAGAGCATGTGCAAAGCCCCAAGTTCTGCTTGGCCTTGCCTTGAGAGAGACAACACGGATCGGATGACACAAACCAATCACTAGATGGAAGATGGAACCCATCATCCATGATCCATGGCTTTAGGAAGCTCGGAAACATGAAGCTAGCCAGGCGAGATAGGGGAGGTGACGC